>NC_079439.1:53683982-53746482 GCF_903798145.1 Danio aesculapii
TAATTTGCATATATTAACCAAATTAACCTAGTTGAGCCTTTAAACTGTACTATAAGCTGAATATTACTACCATCTTGCAAAATAACAATTAAAATATCATGTCATCAAGGCAAAGACAAAAGCAGTCTTACTTTTAGTTATAAGAAATTATTTGTTAAGTCTATTGTTTAAAATAATACATATCACTACATATTTCATACAATGTAATACAAATAACTGCATATTCACTACTGTTTACATGTTTAATAAATATATTATATATTTGATTTGTTCTTTTTTGACTTCTTTTTTTGAGATATTTTATCATCATTAAAAACTCATTCTGATTACATACCGCTATATACATTTCTTGAGAGAGCAAAATACGTCCCAAGAGCTACGTTTTTTGCAGTTTTTGTTTTTGTGAATCCACCAGAGGCCGATGTGTATGCTTTTTCAGATCTCAAATATCTCTCGCGAGTGCCATTCGCGCTTGCTGTTTGCACATAAATCCACCAGAGGTCGCTATAGACTGACTGACCAACTGACCAATCCCCCCCACACTTCCTTCCCTAAACTCAAGCAATGGTGTTTTAAAAAGCATTTTTACCACATTTTCAGAATTTACCACATTCTCACCCTGTTATTTACTCGTTTGTTTTATTTTTTGGCTTCTGTTTTTGTCTTACCTACTTTCTGGAACCGTTCTTCACAGGACCCAAACCCCGTTGTCGCAAACAACACGTATTGAGCCACTGGACAAATTGGTAACAATGGGAAAGCCGTCCATACGGAGGTAAGCGGTGAGCTGGTAAGCGCGAAGAGGAACGGCATCATACCGCCCCATAGCGTTCGTTTTAAAGATGAGATGCATCCATACGTAGCTCTGGCTACATAATTCATGATCTCCAGAAATTTATATACCTTAGGCTACGTTTTCAGAATGAGCCTATGTAGTTTTTTTCAAGATACTTATGTTGGATTATTAGAGCAAGAAAAATTTACAACAGAAAGACATCAATATAATTACAATTACTTCATGTAATTGTCATTACATTAAAACACATCTTATTGTTTTGAAAATACAGTGTTTACGGACAATAGCAGTTGACCAGTGGAAAATATCTTCTTTTATGCACCAGACAATAAAGAAATCATACTTGTTTGGAACAATAAGAGGTTGAGCAAACCCTGACAGAATCTTCAAGAACAAAAAAAAAAAAAAATGATAAAAGATAGTACATATGCAACGATGAAAGAAATAAATGGCAACATAAAGCCAGGCGCAAGATTGATATTCAGTCATTGGCAGATCCTCTTTTCAGTCATCTTTCCACAGGTGAGACACACATGTTTAGCCTTTCCTGTTTCGCTGTGATTCCTGTAACAAGAGAATCTCCTGTGGCTTTCACTGCCAGAGTCTCAATCTCACTGCATGCTTGAGGTGGCAAATCAGACCGAGCATGAAATGAAGGAAGGCTCTGTGATTAATCCACCTGCCTTAATTCAACACGCCCTCATCCCGTCCTACATCCCAGACTGACGAAAAACAAACGGCCGTAGTTAAACAAACATGTTCTCGAGGTGGCAGAAAGCACACCTGTTAGTGCTCCATCACTCCTGAAACAACGTGAACTTCATCTGAGGCCACAGGAAGATCTCGAGACAGAATACACAAGCTTATTATTATTAAGTCAGTGCTAGAGTTGAAACCGAAAAGCCTTTCTGAAGTCTGAAAAATTTTGATTAACAAAATAGATACACTGTAAAAATCCATCTTACAAATTTAAGTTAACTATGTTTAAAATTGTAAGTTATGTGGACTTATTTGAAGTGTTGAGATTACTCATAGACAGTTTTTAACTGCATGTTTGGAACTGTTTGTTGCTCAATAAAAAGTAAAGAATTCAGTTAAGGAGATTTAAAATTTTGATTGATTTATTTTTCTCACTCAACCATGTCCAAAAATTGGAACAGCTTCAACCACTGAAACTGAAGACCTTCAAAATTTCACTAGTTAGTGAAATTTCACTAGTTAACAGTGGTGCAACTACAGATAATACACATTTTTATTTGTAAAGCAAAATTAACTGCCATTGACCAAAGTGCTTTCCAGCATGAATACATAAACTTGCATAGACAAATAACACAGACATTCAGCATGGGTCATGATAAAAAAATCTGGAATAGGAAATTCAAAATGTTGGATTCAGGGTAAAATGTGTGAAATACCATTCAGATGGTGTTTTTGAATGAAGATACTGTATCTGAAAGTACTGCTTCAGCAGTGGTGTAGTCCTAAAAAAAAGGTGGTGTACTATTACACCCGACCCAAATTTTAAATGAAAGTAGGCAAAGAAACAACGAAAGTCAATGTTTCTTTGATTCATTAGCTATATATACAAGCTAGTCTTGGCAATTGGCTGTATGTATACAGTATGCAGCTTATATAATCATTTTAATACTGAAAAAAGACTCAATCAAGATAGTTACAACAATTTAGTTAACTTGAATTTAAGTTAACTCAACAGGGCCTGTGCATACATGGAAAGACAGCTTTTTTACTTACTTTCTTTACTGGCTTATTACTTTACATTTAATAGGTTTCTTTAAACATCAATCAGCCATTACTTTTGATTGTCACATTCATGCATGCTTGTTTTAAACCAAACTATTAGGAGTCTTTCTGCTGTTGCCACTATTATATACTAGTATTTATCGCTTTAAATAGCATATTGTTACGCAATTTATGAGTAGTCTTTGCCTCATTGTTTTTAGTCTATATATATATATACATATATATCGTTCCCTGTAGCGGTAGGCACGATTAAGACAAATGTGAAATACTGTTGTACAGGAGCGATTTTAGGATTTTCATTTTAGGGCGAATCAGGAACAGATCATTCTGGGGTAAACAAAGAAAAATTTATATACATTTACACACATATATTTTTTTAAGTAAGAATTTTAAATAATACACTAAAATTAGGGAAGTTTAATCAGAAAAATAAGTGAGTATACTGAGGGTATATGCAATTATTGATCCTCAGAAGTGGTAATACCCAAACAGCTCGTGGAAAAAAGTAAGCATACTGAGTATACGTGCATATACCGTAGTAAGGACTACACCACTGTGCTTCAGCATCACTATTGTTTACTATCCTTAAAGCATTAAAGAGAGACAACAGAAGAGGTAAAAGATTCCTTAGATTTCTTTACCTTAGATTAATTTTAAGTTTTCAGTTTAATTATTTTCTATGTTTTCAGCCCAGGCTCATATACTGTATACCTCAGCCTACATTTTTGTGTAAAATACAATGTGCTGTATACATTGTGTTGCACATTTCAGATGACAAATTCACTAGAGGGAGCTATCTATATTTTCACAAATCTAAAATACGTTAGTATAGTATAAATCTAGTATAAGTATAAAGATGAATGCTAGAGCAAATGGAGAAACAGAAGTGCACTTCATAAAGTTTTTTTTTTTTTTCTTGGTCTGAGAGACAACAGAAGTGGCAAAAAATTCCTTAGATTCTTTTACCTTAGATTAATTTTCATAAATTTGTATATATCAGCCCAAGCTCATCAGAGCTCGCAAAATCTGGTAGCCCGAAGTCCCGAAGCTATTGTTTTTTTAGTCAGGCTACTAAAATCTATCTACACCGTGCCCAGTGGGCTATCTATATATTAGGAGAAATGGTCATGCTCAACTGAGCCTGGTTTCTCTTGAGGTTTTTTTTTTTCCTTCACTTCTTCAATTGGTGAAGTTTTGTTCCTCGCGACTGGCTTGCTTGGTTTGGAACTTGTGGAGCTGCGCATCGATAGATTTGCTCTTCAGTGTTTGGACTTTCAGCAGTGAAAACTAAACCACACTGAATTGAATGAAACTGAACTTCAACTCTGAAAACTGGACTGACAGTTTCAATTTCAATTTACTAAAACTTCTTTGTTAAGCTGCTTTGACACAATATACATTGTAAAAGTGCTATAGAAATAAAGATAAATTGATAAATAGTATTGATAAAGATTTTATCCAATATTTGATAAAATTGATAAATAGTCACAGGACTTCGGGTAACTAGATTTTTGATTTTCATATATGTCCCAGCCTACTTTTGTGTGTAAAATACATGTTCTGGGAACATTTTGTTGTACATTTCAGATGACAAATCCACTAGAGGGAGCTATCTATATTTTTACAAATCTAAAACACGTTACTTAGGGGACATTTTAATGTACATTTCATATATACGTCCTTCTTGTACACATTCATGAGAAGCTTGGGCTTGTCCTACAGATCAACTGACCTGAAACCTTCCCTAAAATCAACCAAAGGTGTTTCCAAAAACACACATAAGAGACAAGCACACTGCGATCCTGTAGTTTTCCCTTGATTTTACATTGCTTTTATTTGTTGCTGAGAAAAGCACTGCACAAGAATAATCCTTTATTAATTAGCTACATTTCCATCCAGCTATTTTTATGTGCATTTTGGATATGCACATAAAAAACGATTGATGAAAACAGCAAGATGTGCATAAATTTTGAAAATGCACATAACTGAGTAGGATAAACTTTTTATTCAATAAGAAAAGATGCACATAAACTGCGATGGAAACACTTTTACAAAACGCAAAAAGTCCAGTATACGCATTAAATAAAGGTCATGTGATTTTGTTATAAGAGATCATGTGATGATAAAAATGTGTGTGAATGGACAAACCAGCAGGCTGAGTACACTGTAAAACATCTAAAATGTTGTTTTGGTCATTCTAAAATAGCTTAACCAATAGGTATTAGTCTTATTACCTTATTAATTATCTACAGAATTGTCAAGAGTGTCTGTGCTCCGCGTCTTATGCCTTCAAACGCCACTGCGTGTTCACTGCATGTCAGGATTGCCTTTTGATGCGCAAGTCATTAATAAAAATGACTTTCTATAATAATGATAAGAAAATATTCACGCAGCTTCTACTACTGCAGCAAATTCATTTTTTACTGTTAATATTTGGTGCCAGTTAATCAGGAAGCGACGATTTTGTTTTCTTTGAGCCATTGGATAAAAACGCTGCTTTATTTGCACATCTTTTTTTGCGATAATCAAGTTTTGCGCATAAAGTTAATTTACATTTTTGGATGGAAACATAGCTAATGATACTATGTCCTTGTAAATATCATTAGTGTGAAAAGAAATAAAAGTTGTTGGCACCATACTGCCTTCATTTTAAATAGAAACTGCAGTCAAACTGCAGTTGAAGTAAGTTTTTACGGTTTCACAAAAAATATAGAATGTATTGTAATGAGCCTTTAAATTAAAGCTGTCAAGTGAATGCATTTATGTAATTAATTAGTTTAATGTGTTAACATTTTTAATGCATTTAACGCACCACCCCAGGTCATTTATATCATATATCTTATATCTCATTTTGCTGACTGGTAATAAAAATTATGCCTGTAGAATGCAGTTACATAGCCCTAAAATTCAATATACTGTAAAAAATATATACTTTGTACAAAATATTTAGCAAT
Organism: Danio aesculapii; assembly: GCF_903798145.1. Classification (NCBI taxonomy): domain Eukaryota; kingdom Metazoa; phylum Chordata; class Actinopteri; order Cypriniformes; family Danionidae; genus Danio; species Danio aesculapii. Next base: position 53,689,494 of record NC_079439.1, read on the forward strand.
TTAACACAAGCAATGGGGGATGATTTTGTTCTGAATAACACAAGTGCAAATGTGATTCTTATTTCATACAAATTTAGTCATTTGTAGCATTGTATATTTTAGAAACAAAATATTGTGTCTGATTTGTTCCTTTCTGATCAGGGCATACTGTACCTGCCAACACTCCCGTTTTTTTGCGAGAGTCTTCCGTATTTTAGACCCATCTCCCTCCATCTCCCGTATTGTTCTGTCTCCCGGAAAACTCTTGGAATTCCAGTCCATACCCCCAAACCTAGCTTTTTGGTTCAGTCCCCATGTGCACTAAACCCAACATGCAACCATCTTCACACCTGCTTCACAGTTCGCGTGCACCTTAACCCCCGTTCTTCCCTTCGTGCGCACCCCCGGATAAAATCTACCGGATTTTATGATCCGAATGTTGGCAGGTATGGATCAGGGGTGCATTTACGAAAACCATGGTTAGCCAACTAAGTAGGTTATTTATTAAGAATGTACTGTACTGTATATGACATGGGCCTGTTGGTTAGAACATTTATGCAGTGGTTTGAATGTGTCAAATTGTAAAAGTACAATTTTACAATAAACAATAAACTACTTAATAGTAATAATAATAATAATATTACATTAAAAATAATAATAATTATTATTATGAAGTAGGATTTTTTTCTTGTCTTAATAAATTGCCTACTGTAAATCACAACCATTAACGATTTATATGGTTTATAAATGAGATTATAATATGTGCTACTAAGTGGTTTTATGTTTTGGAATAGAATATGGAATATCCTCAATACTATTTGTATATATGTGTCATTTACATAATTATTATGGGAAATGAGTGCATGTTTTTATCAAAACTAATATTGGATTTTTTTTTTTGCATGTAAAACAATACAATTTGCACAAAAAAGTTATGGGGGTAGTTACTCCACCCCATTTAGAGCGTCATTATGGGCGATTTACGTTATAACTAATGTGGTTCAAACGATGGATCTACTACAAAACAACTACGGTTTTGGGAAACACTCGTCTCTATATCGTTCTTTTCCCAAACGATGCATCGTACAATGATAGTTCAGCCGCGAGTTATGTCGTTGTTTGGGAAACGTACCCCAGAGTAGTGCTTCCTTTCTGAATGCCTCCCCATATCAAATGTGTCTAGAATAGCCTAACTGAGGATGGTTTTGACAACACTGTCATCTATGTAAAGGAATAATTTTTTCTGTTATTAGTACATTTTTGTAATTACAGTAAATGCAGCTTTGGAGAGAAAAAAAGCAGCTAACCATCCCTTAACAACATTACAATCAAACAATTCAGCAAACACTGAACAGTATAATATAATAAGCAATCTGCAAGTTAAAGCTTACTTAGTTAAATTGCTTACTTTATATTTAAAAAAAAATTAAAGAAAGAAAAGAAAAGGAAAATAGGTATTGTGAAAATCTACCGGTTTTCAATAAAGCTTGTTTATTTTAGTAAAGAGATTAGTAGACAATAAGCTCAGGGGTATAAAGCTGCTTTCAATGTATATAAGCAGAAACTGCATTCATTATCCCCTGAGTCACTGCTTTAATAATACAGTATGTGAATAAACGAACCCTTCATGATTAAAAAACAAGAAGAAAGAAAACAAAGATTGTGTCAGCACGTAAACAAGTCCTTGGTAAAGGCACATCAGACTGTTTTATGCTCCAGTTAAACCGTTCTGATTGCTCGACATTTGTAATGTTTGATTAAGTTTTAATGCTCTTGAAATATTACACATTCAGAAATGCTAAGAATGGCATTGCGTACAACCGTCAGACTTTGATGTCTTTCTGAATAATAAATTTATTAGATAACTACCCATATTACAAAGTCAAATGACGCTTGTTTCTAAGGATCTTTTTCTTTTTTTTCTCTCTCGTCAGGTTTTGAGAGCCGTCCAATCCTCTTCAAAGCGACTCCAGCGCGATGACTGTCTTAGTCACCTATTGTAAACAAAGCGCTGTGATAAAGAGAATGGGAGAGCGAATTGTAATTGTGGGAAAGCGTCGAGCGGAAGGCTTTGTGCTGATACTGTAGGGGCTTTTCTGCCCTGTAGCCTGTGCAGAAGCCATGAAAGAACTCAAGCATTGAAGTTTGCCTTTCATCCGGCATAAAAAGCCACACAATTGACTGAGTCACATCCCAAGCAGCTAGCAAGCACTTCTGCGCTAAACCGCATAAGCGCTGGATCACAATGCAGAGGCTAAACTCTGCATTTCAAGCTGTGGATTTTCAAGCCAAGCCCGGCCTGGATCCTGGTGACAAAGTTATATACACTCCCTCATTCTCTTGTCATTTGTTTTTTTTTACACCACAGAATAATCTGCGCTGCACATGCTGATATTAACATGTATTGGGTTTTAAAGTGATGGTTCACTCACAGATGACATCTTGTCAATATTTGCTCAACTTCATGTTGTTTCATATCCATACTTGCCACTGGAAGTCATTTACACTAAACAGCATTTGTTCTTTTTATAGATTATGTGCTCAGAATTTTAAACAAAACTGATGGGACACAATTTGGTTTAAGAAAAATGTAAAATGCAATATATTTTAAAAGTTGTATTTTTATATGTTTTATATATATTATATTGTTACGACCCTGTCTTCTCTTTACTTATCTTTTGGTGGCCTCACAGCGTGACATGACAGTTAATTAGTTAATTTATGGGTAGATGTTTCTGTGTTATAGAATATTTTGTTGAGCTAATTTCAGTTGATTTCATATTTATTTCAAACCCCTACATTTTGTTATTCCCTTCAATACATGTTTATTTCAGGAGCGAGCTGGTCATAACAGTTTATATCTAGCAATTCATATTGCTTTCTAAAAGTTTAAATTATTTTAGCATAAAAAGAAACAATAAAAAACACCAGCTACAGTGGGTAAAAGGAAAATCCGTATCCTGAATATAATATCTATCTTGAAATATTATTAAAATATAATTAAAATGGGATATTATGTCTCATTTGAGCATAAATGTGACAAGAAACACTCACACATGCAGAAAATAAATAAATAAATAATGAACAAACTCTTCTGCATTATTATTATTATTAGGGGCCAAGCATCAAATGTGCATAGGCACATATTGCATCCGTTCTGGTTCTTTCTATTATTCTTCCTGCTTCTTCTGCTTTGGGAGGCCCATAGGCATTCTGGTCTAAAAAAGGAGGTGTGTTAAGGCGCATTGCTGGCACACTGCTTTTTTAAGGAACAGCTGAGAGCAGGTCTAAAGTCCAGCGCAGAGTGCGTTAGTTGTGCGCCTTACATACTGCTTAATACATACTGGATGTACAGCAATACGCAAATGTCTTTACAAATGAAAAAAGTAATGATGTAGAAAAATATTACAAAAAATATTATTTTCTACATAAATATAAAAACCACTGCCTCCATGCCTTCTTCACCTCTTTTTCAGTTTATTCATGATAATTTGCTTTTGTATAATGTTATTATTATTTGTAGTATTATTTATTATATGCATATTTATATTTGTTTTATTAAAAACAAGCTTAGATTTGTCCAGGTTTTGGACCAGATGGGGCATAGCATGTGTATTTGAATTTAACTTTTGTGTATGTGTATTTGAATTTTTGTTTTTTTGACCACACTTTGTTAGTATTGCTGGAAATTAGAACTGAACTGAGAAATAGTTTTGAAACAAATCTTTGTGCTTAACAAACTCAATTAATTATGTAGGTTAATTGATATCTGTGTGTACAACATGTTTCCTTATCCACGAAAAAGAGTGAAAGTAAAGAATGAGGAGGCTTATATCTCATTCTCGCGCATCAGATGGTCTGTTTAACTGTTTGAAGCGTTTAGTTTTTCCACTTACAAAGTGTGCCATGTAAATAGCAAATGCAGTATGGCGCGACGCAACTGACTCTTAAAGGGAATGGGAGATGAGACTCTGATTGGTTTACTCTCAAAACACACCTATAACTCATTAAGAGAATAAGCTCAACCCTGTTAGACCATGCGCCTTGGTGCAGAGCAGATTTTTCCATCCTTAAAATAGCAAAAGTGGATTATTCGCTGCGCTTTGGACTTTGCTGCGCCTAGATTGTTAAAACAGAGCCCAATGTGCGTAATCTAGACCTGACATTGACCAAACTACATCTGTTTGAGCCATCTTCTGGGTAAAATTGACAAACAATTAAATTCTATCAATAGAAATCATACAAAATTTATCAAATGACTTTTTAATAGTTTATAGTTAATAGTATTGTCATCAGACTGGTCTTGCAGATTGCTTGGATCAAACAGAGAATATTGATATGATTTATTCCCTAATTGACACGACTTCCTGTCCACCATTTTGAATTAGTTTGAAAATCTGTTGTTTTAAACTCTCCATAGATTGTTAGCCCAATTTCCACCAAATTTGGCTCAGACCATGCTGCCAAAAAGTTGAATAATTTTCCAGTTGCTTTGTAGCTTGCTTCCTTGTTTGTTTATAATATGGCCGCTGGGCTGCTTGGCTACGATAATTGCTGCTTGCAGCTCTATTTATTATATTTATTATTATTTTCATTATTGCTATGACTATTATTATTTATATTATTTATTATATGTTTAAATCTAAATGTTTATTTATAGCCATAATATCAATGCACTGTATAGAATAGAGCAGGGTGAGTATTCTTCAAAACATGTTTTGTTTTTCAAAGGAGTCATAAACTGTACATTTGATAAACTGTACTGCAATAATGTTAGTTGTCCAAACTACATTACACCATTTTTAAACAATTAAATACTACATATGATGCTCATTTCAGAGTAACATCTTCAGAATATCTGTCATGTTTTGTTTGAACTGACAGGATGTGTTGCGTGCGTGTGAGTCTGTCAGCTTTGTGTGTCTCTATCCATATGTGTGACTGGCCATTGGGAAATCAAACAGTATTTTGCCTTGCATCCTTAAACACTTCACGCCGTGTCCTGTGGGATGCCGTCTGATTGGTCTGCCAGGCTGTCAGGACTGATAGCTGAATGACGGCTAGGAAACGGCAAACATCACCCTAACCTCTAACTTTGTGAACAAAAAGATCATTAAAACATAAAATACACTATTGAAAATAACATAAAGGTTATCACTGTAGCCAATAATGAAAATGTAATGCTATTTAAAGAGGAAACATAGCATCCCTTTTGCATAAGATCTAAAATAAATCCCTGGTGTCCAGAGAAAATGTCTGTGAACTTTCAACTGAAAATATCCCACAGATCATTTATTACAGTTTGGTAAATGTGCAGCTATTTGAATATAAGAAAAATAATGTTTTGGTTTGTCCTTTTAAATGCAAATGAGCTGCTGCTTTCCCCAACAGAGCAGAAACTTTTTATGCTATTCTAACACTGAACACTACCAAAATGTCAGAAATGACCACCAGTGTACTAAAACTTCACATGTTTTAACCACAGACAGACAATAACGAAGAGAAGGAGGGGGTAACAACATCGAGACTGCAGTATGTTTGCACCGTTAATGAAAAAATTTACAACATAGGCTCATTCTGAAAACATAAGTCTACTGTATGTACATTTCTAGAGATGGCAAGTTATTTAACCAGAGCTATGTATGGCTGCATTTCATCTTTAAAATGAATGCTATGGGGTGGTATGACACTGTTCTGTTTGTATCCAGCTTGTCTGGTAGCTTGACATGTACGTTGGCAGACTTGAGATGCAGAGACTGCGTCAACGGGGGTTCAAGTCAGGTGAAGAAATGGACGTTTTAAAAATTTCAGTACTGATTGGTACTGAAGTCAATACTTTTGATAACCCTAGTACTGTATGAATGGCAAAAAAAGCATCATAAACTCATAACTTATCACAGATATTTACATTAGTTGTCGCCTGCGCTATTGTTGAATTTTGAAAGGAATACGACAGTGGAGCCGCCATTTTAGTACAGCGCACTGAATGTGGGACCAAGGTGCAGTGGAGGACTGGCCATGCGGAGCCAGAGATAAAGTTATAATTTTACATAACTTTCTACATCGATGGATACTTATCTACTACTTAGACCACATGGGCATTCCTGTGTTTGTGTGCATGTAAATGTATTATCATCCCTCCCTGTTAAATTTGATCTAATCCGTGTCCTCCTCTCCTGCTTTCACTTCTCATTTTAACGGAGGGAGCGATTAGTTTGTGAATGAATCTCCGTTATGAACGACTTGTTCACTTAGCCAAAAATAATACAAGTTTCTAGCGCTGCAGCGTATTGTTGTCATATTTAATTTGTTTGCTTATTGTATTTAACAAAACTAGCATAAGCCTAGTATTTAGTGCGAGTTGATGCTACTTTGCCTTATAGTCGTTGCAGTAAATGATTGTACTATCATCAATACTTGGTTAGCACAAAAGTTCATAACATACAAAAACGTAAAAAAACAAAATCCTACCTATGAAATGTTCTCCCTCTATGCTTTGTTTTATTTGTTTTCCAGTCCAGCCTCTTCACATTGGCTTTAGTCTTGGCAAATATACAGTCCTGCGAGCACTGTACAAATGTGGCGGTGCTATTGACGCATGCTCAGGGTTTGTATGCAATATCTAGTGTATATATTTACAGTAACTTGAATAAAATGCTAATGATAAGCATAAGTGAAAATTGCCTCGGAGTGCACAAGCCTTATTGTGCGGAAATCTTACAATAGGATCAGTACCAATTTATATTTAGTGCCCTTAACTACTACTGTATTTATATCAAAATATAAATACATACAATGCACTTACTGCGTTCAAAATGTATTGCAAAACACTTCTAGCGCTATGGGTAAGGTTGGAAACAGGTTTGGTGAAATGGGTTGATTTAGGGAAGTGTTAAGGTGAAAGGAATGGGTCAAAGGTGTTATAAATGTAATTACAGAAATTAATTACACGAAGTACATTGTTGCAAATGGGCGGCACAGTGGCTCAGTGGTTAGAACTGTCGCCTCACAGCAAGAAGGTCGCTGGTTCGAGTCCCAGCTACGCCAGTAGGCATTTCTGTGTGGAGTTTGCATGTTTTCTCCATGTTTTCCCCATGTTTGCATGGGTTTCTTCTGGGTGCTCCGGTTTCCCCCACATTTCAAAGACATGCGCTATAGGTGAATTGATGAATTAAATTGGTCATAGTGTATGTGTGTAAATCATTGTGTATGGGTGTTTCCCAATGCTGGGATTGCAGCTTGAAGGGCATCTGCTATTTAAAATATATGCTGGATAAGTTGGCAGCTAATTCCACTGTGGCGACCCCTGATAAATGAAGGGACTAAGCCAAAGGAACGTGAATGAATGAATGAATGAATGAATGAATGAATATTCTTGCAACTGATTAATTTTAGTGGACATATTTGTTAAGGCCTCTCAACAAAGTGTGACCATAGAATCTTACTCTTACTTCACTGGGGCACCAAAATCTGAACAATGCATTTTCCCATATGTGTACAGAAAAAGGTTTACCAAAACAAAGGTACTGTGTTGTCCTGTTTCACTTTGTCTGGCTTGGGGATGCAGTGGAGATCTGATTATATAACTTAAACACAGAACATTTCAGATTTTCATTTTATGTGCCCTTTTAAATATCATCAGACATATCTGAGCTTAAAAATAATGCATTACTGTTAATAATTCTACCAGACAGCAGCAAAATGCTAACTAAAACTCATCAGCATCTAAATTCTTTATAAGGCATATTTCAGGCTTAGACAATGCAGCCAGTCACTGTCCTCATACAGTATTTACAGTGCTCTAATTGGCTTTATGTTGCATTGAGTCCTCATGGTTTATATGCTTTTCATTCACGCTGTATCCAAGCATGAAGTATCTGTAGTTCTAATGGATGTACACAAGCAGCCATTTCTCTTTTTGATACACACACATGCATCATACACACAAGACCGCGTGGATTTACGCTGGCCGTGCATTTTTTTTTTTTTTGGTGGCCAATTAATAGATTGCCAGTGTGTTGCATATTTTGCATGATAAAGGAGGGTAATATTAAAGTGCCATTCGTAATGAAAATGCACTTTGCAAATTAAAATATGCCGAAACCCAATTTTTCTAGCTCTTTAGGAAGTAAACAGTCCTTAACCAATTAAAGCTCATTGTAATAATTCTGTGATTTATGGCGGGTACTTTAACTTTCAAAAACTCGGCTAACCCGCATTAAGGTCACCATCCATCATGTCTGCGAAACTGAGAGAGGGAGTAATGGCTGTTGTATTTGCCGCTTTTGATGATAGTATGAAAGAAGTATTAGCACTTGTCAACAAAACTGCTTACAACATAACATTAGCATGCATGAGCTGCGGAGACGATTTGTTATTCTGGCAGCCCCCCTACATACTGTTACATTCTTATGGAGTAGTGTATATGTGTGTGTGTGTCTGTAAGAAAGAAAGAAAGCGAGAGAGAGAGAGAGAGAGAGAGAGAGAGAGAGAGAGGGGGGGGGGGGGGGGTTTGTGACAAAAAGGTGAAGTCAGGTCTTATTTGCTATAAGTTCCAATTCAAATAAACAATGGGTCCAGTCATTAGTCATGAAACAGAATGAAGAAGAAGCATAAGAAAAATGGATTAATAATAACCCTCATATTTACAACCAAGTTTACTCAAGGGTTTCATGCAACTTACTAACTTACACTTTAAGTGGTGCTAGTGGCATTCATTCATTCATTCTTTCATTCATTCATTCATTCATTCATTCATTCATTTATTCATTCATTTTCCTTCAGCTTAGTCCCTTTATTTATCAGGGGTCACCACAATGGAATGAACCGCCAACTATTCCAGTATGTGTTTACACAACGGATGCCCTTCCAGCTGCAACCTAGCACTGGGAAGCATCCATACACTAAATAAGTGAGCAAATGAAAAATACTGGCCAAAAGGTATGTTAAAATCTGTATCAATATCTTAAATTTTCATGAAAAAATAGATAAAATAATTTTAATGCTTTTAGTAATATAATGTCTCTTGAATATTAAAATTATTCTTCGGGTAAATTAATACAATATTTTCCAAAACAGATATATATACAGAAAATATATAGTTTTTTCCACATATCCGTATATGCATATATACAGTACAGTACAAACATAAATTATGGCCTATCGAATGTTAGTGCAATGAAATTATTTAATTACAAAAAATGTTCATAACTTTTAAATATGTGATTTATTTTACAGCCTTCAAGTGATTTTTTTTATTCTTTATTCTTATAATCAATCCAACCTAGACTCATTATTGATACATACCCCTATATACATTTCTGGAGAGCACCAAATACATCCCAGGAGCTATTTTTTTGTTGTTTTTGTTGGGAATACTAGTATCTTGCAAACAATCACTAGTTATTAAGACCATTATGTTTTAAAATGTGTTGAAAATTGTATGTGTTCAGCAAGCGCACTGTTCAATGCACAAAATAATCAAATGTAGACGAATGGCAAATGTACAGAATCCTACGCAGGGCAAAATTTCAAGTATTCCCCCCTTTCCCCTCCTTCTGGAGAATTCATGGATATTTTGTTGTACATAACTTACTTTCATATATTAACTCTCAGCAGATCCATTCTGTATAAGCATATAACATTGTGGCTTGTTTTTCTTCCTGTAAATTTGTGCTTAATATTGTGCAATATTTCAAAAAAGGGCTCATAATTTGACTTCAACTGTACACAAACCTTCACATAATTTGTCAAAAATATTGTCTGCAGAAGATTTGAATATGATTTTTTTTGTATATTAGAAAAAATAATTGAGTAAACTAAAGAAACAAGTAAACAAACAAATAAACAACAACAAAACCCTTACATTTACATCTACTTCTCACTGCCTGTTTTTTTTTTTTTTTTTTTTGACCAAACACAGCTGATAAATTAAAAAAGCGAGCTAGAGAGCAGCGTAGATGTAAATAAACACACACAACGGCAGAGGTGCAGAGTTGCCAGCCCCTCACACTAAGACACGGCACAGAAACATTCGCCTATTACAAATGGGCTCCTTGGCTGGAGTCGCACATACACAACTCCACCTCTTCCCGAGCCAAGAATGCACTTAGCCTCACGCTGCTAAATGAGTCCAACCATTTTGACTTCTAGCATTACACACCACGCCGATAGCGACCGGCCCTGGAAAAGTGCACCTTTTGTTGAGACACGAGCATTGCCTTAATCGTGCTTAAACATCAAGGCTCGTGCCAGGTACTAATTAGAGAGTTGGGAGTCGGGGACAGATAATCAAGAGGAGAGCTTAACACCGTCTCTGATAGGATGACAAAGACTATTTATTCAGCTTGTCATACAGTAGGACTGCCACTATGGCCCTGTCTCAACACAAACCCTGCCGTCTCTCAGAGAGGATAATCTCGCTCTGGATGCTGCCTGATTAATTAGACTGCGCAAGTTGTCAATGTTGTCCAAATGATCCCACTGGCCCAAATTGGGTCGCTATTTTTGCGGACAGTGTTTACTAAAATGAATTATTGGAGAAATGATGTGCCGTAAGGGTAAATGTATCCAGTAGATCACGGTTGTAATCATAACCTCGCTCAGAAGTTTCTTCAAAACAAAAGATTTTTTGAATAAGAGAGGATTTTTGGAGTAAGAATTGAATTGGTTTGGACTTCATACTTTAAAATATGTGGCAGTTCACCCAAAAATTTACACATTAATTCTTAGAGTTTTTTTTTCTTTTCTTTGATAAACATAAAGTTTTAAAATCTGTAACCATTGACTTTTACAGTATTTGTTTTGCCTACATGGATGTCAATGTTGGTTACAGGTTACCAGAATTTTTCAATATATTTCATTTTGGAACCCAGGTTTATTATTGATACGAACCCCTATATACATTTCGAGAGATCGAAAAATTTGACCCAGGAGCTATGTTTTTTTTTGCAGTTTTTGTTTTCACGAATCCACCAGAGGGTGTACGCTTTTTCAGATCTCAAATTTCACTTGCAAGTGCCATGCCTGCCTGCTGTTCTTGTGTAAATCCACCAGAGGCTGCTGTCGACCTACTGACTGACTGACTACCAACCAATCCCCCAACCACACCCTTCCCTAAATCCAATCGATAGTGTTTTCAAAAGCACCTATTGACCCCATCATCACCTTCCCTAAACCCAGCCAACATTGTTGTCAAAAAGCAATCCAGAAAAAGAAAAGCCCTCGCGGCCGCCTGATTTTTACTATGTTTTCAGATCTTACCACTTTCTCACCATGTTATTTAGTATTTTTTGCCTTTTGTTTTTGTTTAACTCCTTTCTGGAACCGTTGTCCAGATCAATTTCTCTCTGCATCTCAAGTCCACCGGCGAACCACTGGGCAAACTGGTAACAGCGGAAAAGCCGTCCACATGGAGGTAAGTGGTCAGCAGGTAAGCGCAAAAAGAAACAGAAGCTGTCGGCGGCATTATATTGCCCATAGCGTTCGTTTTAAAGACGAAATGCAGACATACGTAGCTCTGGATACATAATTTTAGATATCCAGAAATGTATACGTGGTAACATTTTCAAAATGAGCCTGTGTTGAATCTGTGTTCAACAAAATAAAGAATTTGATGAACTATCCCTTCAATTAACCACTCCCCAAAATGTTGATGACTTACCCTCTCTTTGTTATAAAACAAAATTACGTAAAAACCTTTGTGATTCAAAAAATTTGACATTGACTCTTAAACAAATTTGTAAAAACAAATTTAATGCCCATGACTGCTGGTAATACATACAAGTTTTCAAAGCAAATCAAGAGTTTGTGGATGAAAGTGATATTTTTACAAAAATAATGTGGAAAAATAATGAATATTGTGTATGACTCCCATGAGCTTGGAGGACTGCATCCATCCATCTCAGCAATGACTCAAATAACTTATTAATAAAGTCATTTGGAATGGCAAGGACTCCCAGAGTTCATCAACATTCTTTGGATTCATCTTCAATGCCTCATTCTTCAGACATGCTCAATAATGTTCATGTCTGGTAACTGGGCTGGCCAGTCCTGGAGCACCTTGACCTTCTTTGCTTTCAGGAACTTTGATGCGGAAAAATCTACCTTCTGTCACTTTTCCAAATGATCAACCAGAAGTCAAGTTATTATTTGTTGCTCTTACAACTGGGATCGGCGACAAGACTTTTGTCAGTCAGTGTATTACACCAATGGTTACAGGTTTCTTCTAAATATATTCTTTTATATATGCTTCAGTTCAGAAGCAAAAAAAAAAAAAAATCAAAGGTTTTTAATGAGTAAAGTAAATGATAAATGAGTAAATAAATGATAAGACAAATAAAATTTTGAGGTGAACTAACCCTTAAATTCACAGAAAATTATTTTATTAAAATCCATGAGTAGTCATAAGTAAAGTTAAAAAAGAATTAGTAGATTTAACTGTTCTTTAATTAGACTGATCCAATTCTGGTTTCCCCCACAGTCCAAAGACATGCGGTATAGGTGAATTGGGTAAGCTTAATTGACCGTAGTGTATGTGTGTGAATGAGTGTGTATGGGTGTTTCCCGGAGATGGGTTGCAGCTGGAAGGGCATCTGCTGCCTAAAAAATATTGTGGATAAGTTGGGGGTTCATTCCGCTGTGGCAACCTCAGATTAATAAAGTGACTAAGCCACAAAGAAAATGAATGAATGAATGAATGATCTAATTCTTACTGACTTGTTTACAAATCCAATCAGTCAACCATTAATTGATTAAATTTAATTATGTTCACTAATCAAATGAATAACTACACGATTATAGTGAATTTCTGGATACCTTAGTGACTCTCTAAACCTTGAAAGCAACATACAGTCCACTTTCATAACAAGTGCATGGCCATCTTGGAAATTTCTACTTTTGTTTTTTTTTTTCACTCAAGAACTAAAGCTGTGTGAATTTGACAAAATGCAAGGTTGAATAGCTGATGATGAAATCTTCATGTTTTCCGATGAAATGTTTGGATGAACTGTCCTTGCCCTACAAGGCCAGAAGACAGAGTCTGGGCACAAACTCTCTCCTCCTGCCTCAATTACAGGCGCCATGATAATTCTAGTGTATTTCCCTCTCTGACAGGCTCTCATTAGCCACGGCTCTCTGGGCTATACATTGGGCTAATTTGTGGCGCTTTGACATACACAACCAGCAGGGAAGGGAGGACTGGGGATAAAAGCATCATTTCAATTAATAAAGGCTCTAGTGGCTGATAAGGGCCTTTAGGATTGGGGGGACGGAGGGGGAGAGGAGAGAAGGTATGAGGGTGAGGTCATGACAGAAGCTACTTAGTGCTGATCCCCATTTATGGCCTGTTCATATGAGTTAACACAGGGTAAACCATCTATTTAGAGCTACAGAGGGAGGAAAAGCACATCTGGTTAAATGCATTTTGCGCTTATTTCATCAAAAATACAATACAAACACATTGGAAAAATTTGCCCACAATTTTAAGTTGAATTGGATTTTAACTGAAACTGACTGCTTTTATAACATCAAAAAGTATTTATAAACATGATTAGCCTAGGTTTAATTAATTAGAATTAACATAACACCCTATGTTACTTTACAGCAGTACATACTTTTTTTTTTACAGCGCAGTAATATTGTTAAATATTATTAGAATTTAGATAGTGGTTATCTATTTGATTACCTTTAAAAATATGTATCTGAAGGCAAAATGACACATGATGTTGTACATAATTATCATCACTGATGTTACACAGGTCAAAAAATATATATATGATTAATAAGCATGTAAATCTGCCTTTATGTATATTTAACTTAAAATAAGTTGACCAGGTTTCAACATTATTATTATTATTATTATTATTATTATTATTATTATTAGTTAATTAGTTAATTAGTTAATTTAATATAAATAATTTAATATAATTAATAATTAACTAACAATAATTTAAGGTCAAAACTTTATGTAAAGAAATAGTAAATTCTATAAAGTTCAGAAACATTTATTTATTTATTTATTAACTCATTTATTCATTTATTAATTCATTCATTCATTCTAATTAAGTAAAGAGACAAGGAGTGTTTGGGAAACTGAAATCAAATAATACTTGTGATGCAGAAATATTGAAGGTGAATGTATTTTTTAAGGCAATGCACCAAACACTGTTAGAACTCTCAAGCATGATCATAATGAGAAACAGAACGTGCTTTGGTTTTCTGTTCCCTGAGTGAGAGGTGAGGTAAACGGCTGCCTTTATGGTAGCATGTAATTGTGGTAATCAGTGCTAAATGCTGCTGTTGTGTAATAATGCTTGGCAATCGAGAAATTCACTGGAATGCTAATTTTGAACAGCAAAGAGGTTATTATTTCACCACCTTCCCAAATGCCTTCTAATAACTCTGTCACACACATGGAAACATACACATGCTCATACAGGTACAGTACATGCCACTACAAAGACATTCAAGCCAGTTTATTAGTTGCTAACTTATAGGTATATACAGTACACACCGTATAAATACTGTACACAGTCAGAACTTCACTAAAAGTACAGATGATAAATTACTAATCCAATAAAATTATTACATAATTATTAAAAATGTACTTGAGTTGATTTTTATTCAGTAATATATTAATCATTGATGTTTCTTTATTGCGCAAGAACATTGTTTTATGTCAAAACTTTTTTCTGAATCATTTGAATGAGTGAATTGTTAACTGTAGACTCTGATCAGATAAATTGAAGCAGTGGATCTTCAACTAGAGTTTTGCTTCAATCTGGATCATTTGATTTAGTGAGTCGCTAACTAAAGACTCACTCTGGCTGGATCATTTGAATCAGTGAATTATTAACTGGAGATTCAGTCTGACAGAATCATTTAATTCAGTGAATTGTTAACTGCAGACTCACTATGACCAGATAATTTCAGCCAATGAGTCGTTAACTGGAGACTTGCCCAAACTGGATCATTTGAATCATTAAATTGTTAACTGAAGGCTTGCATAATCCAGGTAATCTGAATGAGTCATTTGTTAACTGGAGACTTGCAGCTGCATCCGAAATCGCATACTTCCATTCTATATAGTTCGCTAAAAACAATATGCGAGCCGAGTAGTATGTGACAGTATGCGATAAAAACCCGGATGACCTACTACTTCAGGCAAGATTCAGATAGATGCTACGCTATCCCATAATGCACAGTGAGAGAATTCATGAATGGGAGTGAAGCAACGCAAATGATGCGAGTAGGTCACGTGATCATGACAAAATGGTGGATGTAGTACGCTCAAGTTCCATTCCTACTACTGAATTGTAATATCTGATGATTTCTTTTGACTGCATCATTTGAATTAGTGAATAATTAACTGGAGACTAAGTCTGATTGAATCATTTAAGTTATCTGAATTAGTGAATTGTAATAACTGAAGACTCGCTCAGACTGGATCCTTTGAATCAATAAATTGCTTAATTGAAATTTGTTCTGAGCAGGTCATCTGAATCAGTGAATCATTAATTGGAAACTCACAATGACAAGGTGGTTTTGAATACCTCACTCACTTTCCTTTGGCTTATTACCTGATTTATCAGGGGTCACCACAGTGGAATGAACCACCAATTACTCTGGCATATGTTTTACATACACAGCAGATGCCTTTCCATCCACAAACCAGCAATGATAATACAACCCCCAGAGCTGGGAAACACCCACACACTCTCCCATTCACAAATAATGGCAAAGTTCATTCATTTGTTGATTCATTTTCATTTAGCTTTGTCCTTTCATTCATCATTTATAACCACACACTCATTCACACTCACACACTACGGGTAATTTAGTTTATTCAATTCACCTATACCGCATGTCTTTAGACTGTGGGGGAAACCGGAGCACCCGGAGGAAAACCCACACGAATACGGGAAGAACACACAAACTCCACACAGAAAGGCCTGGTCCAGCTGGGACTTGAACCACCGACCTTCTTGCTGTGAAGCAACCGGGCTAACAACTTAGCCACTGTGCTACCCCAGATTTAAATCAGTGAATCATTAATTGGAGACTTGAATTGGCGGCTCTGACTGAATCATTTAAATCAATTCTTAATTAATCCAACAAGAGATAGCTCAGTCCAATTCATGAAGGGCAGTGCAATTTCCAAAGTGATGTAACCTGTTATCTGGGACCAATATATCAAATATTTTACACCAATACATTTTTTTAATCTGAACCACCAGTAAATTGAAAGCAATTGTTTATTCATCAGCTCACTCAACAAAGTCTGCATAAACACTACACTACTCCTCCTCCTACCATGTCAACGTTTCTCTCTCTGCTGTCCTTCAGTGTGCCATCAGACTGACAGTAAAGCAGACACATCATTTTTAAGGCTCTCTCCAACTCTCCCCGACTCTCTTACACACCTCACTTACTGTGTGTTTCTTTTCCTCGAGTAAATTCTCCAGGGGATTTGACTTAGTTTACACTGCCATCTTGTTGTCATGACTGCAATGGCACGCCTCTCTTTCCCCAATGGTATAAATCTGACAGCTGCTTTTGAACTAAAAAAAAAACAAGGGTTGAGGAAGGCAAACTTCATTAGAATATATATTTCATGTCATGAGTACTGAAATGAGAATTGAACCTGATATTGAGTGGGAATGAGGCTGATATATGTGTAGTTGTTCCTCAAGGGTGCGAGTACTACTGTACGTTCACTTAACTTGTGATTATGTACGGGAAACTGATTTGATTTGTCAATCTTGAACTCTGGCAACAAGCGTGATTAAATGTAGTACAGCTTCCTATTTTGGTTTGTGAAATGTTTAGTTGTGGTCTTCAGTTTTAGCTGTGCAATAATACAAAAAAACGTCACGTTGTGGAGGTCACTGTGCAGCAAGTATACAAGCTAATTAATAACATCCTTTAGGTTTACTTGTCTGCAACTAATAGTATCCTTAATATTTTTATCATACAGTAACCATATTATGAATTTTGAAGGCACAGAAACCGATTTGTGGTATAAGTTTCACAGCCTGGCTAGGCCTGGTGAGTGAAGGATGGAAAATGAGATTGACAGGCGGATTGGTGCAGCGGCAGCAGTAATGTGGTCAATGTAAAAAGGCAAAGCTCTCGATTTTCTGGTCAAGCTATATTCCTAATCTAATCTATGGTCATGAACTTTGGGTCATGACCTAAAGGACAAGATCTCAGATACAAGCGGCCAAAATGATTTTACTTCGCAAGGTGGCAGGGCGCACTCTCATAAATAGGGTGAGGAGCTCTGTGACCCAGGAGGAGCTTGGAGTATTGTTGCTGGTCCTCCACATCGAGAGAAGCCAGCTGAGGTGGATTGGGCATCTGTTTTGGATGCCTCCTGAACGCCTACCTAGGGAGGTCTTCCAGGCATGTCCCATTTGGAGGAAGTCTCGGGGAAGCCCAGGATACGCTGGAGGGTCTATGACTTGACTGGGAATGCCTTGTGATTCCCCTGGAGAAGCTGGAGGAAGTGTTTAGGAAAAAGGAATTCTGGGGTTCTCCCCCAAGACTGCTGCCCCTGCGACTCAGCCCCAGAAAAGTAGATGAAAATGAATGAATGAATGAATAAATGTTTCACAGCCACATTTTCCAAAAACATTAGGCCATAAACAATGAGTAAATACTTAGCTAGTTTAAGTAAGGCTAGCATCAGGTACTGCATTAAATGCGTCTGATTGGCTAATTACTTGTTTTTATTTGAATCTGTATTCCATCAGAGCATGCCATTAGCGAACATTTCAAACGACAGACAAGAAACGGACCCCCTCTTCATGGGGCTAAGCAGTTTGGAAGTGAAAATATGAGTGGTCAGTAAAAGTGGCTTTTAAACTAAGCAGTGGCCAGTAAAAAAAACTGATGAGGAAATGTCCTGTGTGACTTAAACGCGTTCCTTAATGTTAGTATAATCACCATGTAGTGAACGACTTCCTTTTTAAGACCTTTACTGGACATGGCGCGTAATTAAACAAGGAAAAGTCATATAAATGGACGTTGTCACGCTTTTGCATGGTTAGTGCTTGGTTGTTAAAGTCACATCTGGTGGAGGTTATTTCCTGAGGCCATTTTTAAGGGCAGGCTTTAGGAGCTGGTACTGTACAGCTGTGGGTGGGCATCAAATAGGCAAGAAAATTGTGTCAGGCAGGAAGGACTTCTCCGAGACGGCCGTCTAAAACCAGTTCTACAACTAATACTTGATCCTGAAGTCATTTAAACCATGAACGTTGTCTCTCCTCAGTATACTGGTGTAAATAAATCCCTCTGCGCTCACATAGAGGCAGTGCCTGAAGCCGTTGATTAGATGTCCGTGGCAGATCAGGGAACGAGCTGATCCAAGACCAGCTGTTGAACTTGAGGTGAAGCCACAAGCCTCAGAAGAACTGATCTTTGATCACAGCGTCGCTCAGGGAACTCTGGAGCGTAAATGATGTCTCATCCAGCGCCTGTTCATGCCCAGGGAAATCACCATGAAATTCACAGAGTACCATGAGCTGATATTATGCATATCCAGTCTATCTCCACAGCCCCTGACCAGCAAACTGGTCTTCGGCTGCACTCCCAGGAGCCTTTGCACTGTGAACCTGGCTCTCCATGTGCGCCCTGAGCTCCTGGTGATGGCTAAAATGGCATGACTAATGTTACTGCTGCTGCCTTTCCAATGAAGGGCTAATATATGGATTTGTTGCAGGAAATCCCAGGCAGTGTATCCCTGGCTACTCTCACATGCAAACACACAGGGAGTCAGAGGCAGAGCAGCTGCAGATGGGTGATGCTATTAGTTGTGGTGATTAGGGGACGACTACATGCGTGTGTGTGTGTGTGTGTGTGTGTGTGTGTGTGTGTGTGTGTGTGTGTGTGTGTGTGGAGTGACAGACTGAGCCAGTACAGTAATGCTGGCTGCATTGCTGCAAGATGGGATAGATGGAACATGTGTGCCTGGTACTGTGTCTGTGCATTTGTTTGTGTGTGTGTGTGTGTGTGTGTGTGTGTGTGTGTTTGTGGCCAGAGCTCCCTATCCATTCAAAGAAATATGCATGCTACTGCACAAATGCACACTCTCAAACACTTCCATCATAAATCAATATACAAAATATCTTATTAGCACAGATTTCTGTGCAGATGCAAAGGAATACAGACTGAAATCAATATATAATACATACAGTATTTATTACCAGTATTTATAGTTTGTTTATATAGAACAGGAATAAGAAAATAACTAAATAACTAAGTGTGAACTATTTATAAAATGATAAAATTAGAAAAAATTAAGAATTATTAGTTTACAATATACTAACATTAATACTATTATTAGTTTTCAGCTATACTTAATGAGCCACAAAATGCTGTAGATACACTTCCTGACAAAAGTGTTGTCACCTATATAAGTTTTAGAAACAACAAATAATTCTTTAATGCCTCCTCTTTCATCTTACAGCAGACATGCTCAATAATGTTCATGTCTAGAGACTGGGCTGGTCAATCCTGAAGCCCCCTGAACTTCTTTACTTTCAGGAACTTTGATGTGGAGGTTGAAGTATGAGAAGGAGCACTATCCTGCTGAAGAATTTACCTTCTCCTGTTGTTTGTAACACAATGGCCGCACAAATGTCTTGATACCTCAGGCTGTTGATGTTGCCATTGACTCTGCAGATCTCTCTCACGCCCCCATACTACACGTAACCCCAAACCATGTTTTTTTCTTCACTAAACTTAACTGATTTCTGTGAGGATCTTGGGTCCATGTGGGTTCCAATAGGTCTTCTGCAGTATTTGTGATGATTGGGATGCAGTTCAAAAGATGATTCATCAGAAAAATCAACCTTCTGACACTTTTCCAAATGGTCAACTAGTCAAATTATTATTTGTTGCTCGGACAACTGGGATCAACGACAAGACTTTTGTCAGGTAGGGTATATAACCAGACAGAGATATATATTTAGGTATATGTTATTATGCAATGGTTACTATACAGTAGATGCTTTTAAAATAGTTTTCAGCTTCAAACTTTTTAATAGTTGCTCTCTGTATGTCAAACCTATAAATACTATATTCAAATCAACCAAAACAACAAGCTGAAAAAATCTATATATATTTATGTGTTTCCATCAGTAAATATTTAAGCTTTTTTTATCATTTATTTTCTTTTCAGTTTAGTCCCTTTATTAATCTGGGGTCACCACAGTGGAATGAACCGCCAGCTTTTATCTATTTATTTTTAATATTGATGTTCGTGTCTTCAGTATTTTCTATTTATTTTTTCTATGTTGTGTACTCTGACTTCTAACTGTAACAATCTGCAAAAGGACAACTGCTCAGATGCTGTTCTTTTAAACCTTCCAAAACAGTAAGTGCAAAAAATACTTTTTTTCCCAGTGTTTTTTCCTCCAGGTGAAGCTGATTAAGATCTCTGAGTTTGGCACCTCATATTCTTTTATTCGTCAGGAGGGGGGAGTTGTGTTGTGATGATGGCATACTGTATGTGCTGTCTCTGTGTCTGATCTGATTGTAAATCAGCAGAGAAATCTCTATAGCCCTGAAGTACTTTTTTACACTGATCCAGTACATTTGCTCCATCTCTCCTTTTGAAAGCTATTATAGTATGAAATATATATGTAAGAAAGAAAAATATATTTTTGGATAAGGTTTGAAACAAATTGTAACCAAAAAAGTTGTCCAGTATGGCCAAATACATGGATAATTACACTCAGCTGCCATTTTATTAGGTACACATTAGTATTACCAGGTTGGACTTGATTTTGCCTCCAGAACTGCCTTAATCCTTCGTGGCATAGATTCAACAAGATACTGGAAATATTTCTAGATTTTGGTCCATACTGACATGATAGCATCATGCAGTTGCTGCAGATTTGTCAGCTGCACATCCATGATGCAAATCTCCCAATCCAACGCATCCCAAAGGTGCTTTATTGGATTACGCTCTGGTGAGTGTGGAGGCCATTTGAGTACAGTGAACTCATTGTCATGTTCAAGAAACCAGTCTAAGATGATTTACGTTTTATGACATGGTGCATTTTTCTGCTGGAAGTAACCATCAGAAGATGAGTACACTGTGGTCATGAAGGGATGGACATGGTCAGCAACAATACTCAGGTAGGCTGTGGCATTGACACGAGGCTCAATTGGTACTAATGGACCCAAAGTGTGGCAAGAAAATATCCCCCACACCACTACCACCAGCCTGAACCATTGATATAAGGCAGGATGGATCCATGCTTTCATGTTGTTGATGCCAAATTCTGACCCTACCATCCGAATGTCGCAGCAGAAATCGAGATTCATCAGCCTCAAGGTTGGACGTGTTGTGTGTTCAGAGTTGCTCTTCTGCATACCTTGGTTGTAATGAGTGGTTATTTGAGTTACTGTTGCCTTTCTATCAGCAGGAACCAGTCTGACCATTCTCCTCTGATCTCTGGCATCAATATGGCATTTGCACCCACAGAACTACCGCTCACTGGATATCTTCTCTTTTTTGGACCATTTTCTGTAAACCCTAGAGATGGTTGTGTGTGAAAATCCCAGTAGATCAGCAGTTTCCGATATACTCAGACCAGCCCGTCTGGTACCAACAACCATGCCACGTTCAAAGTCACTTAAATCACCTTTCTTCCCCATTCTGATGCTTAGTTTGAACTGCAGCTGATTGTCTTGACCATGAGTTGCTGCCATGTGATTGGCTAATTAGAAATTTGCATTAACATTTACATTTTTACATTTAGATTTAGTCATTTAGCAGACGCTTTTATCCAAAGCGACTTACAAATGAGGACAAGGAAGCAATTTACACAACTATAAGAGCAGCAGTGAACAAGCGCTATAGACAAGTTTCAGGTGTGTAAAAGTCTAAGAAGCAAAACATTAGTAGAATTTTTTTTTTTTTTTTTTTTTTTTTTTTTTTTGAGAGAGAGAGAGAGAGAGAGAGAGAGAGAGAGAGAGAGAGAGAGAGAGAGAGAGAGAGAGTGCACAGTTAGTGGTATAGCCAGAGAGGCAGTTGCAGATTAGGAAGGAAAGTGGAGACTAAACAGTTGCGTTTTTAGTCGTTTCTTGAAGACAGCAAGTGACTCTGCTGTTCTGATGTAGTTAGGGAGTTCATTCCACCAACTGGGCAGATTGAATGTGAGAGTTCGGGAAAGTGATTTCTTCTCTCTTTGGGATGGAACAACGAGGCGACGTTCATTCACAGAACGCAAGTTTCTGGAGGGCACATATATCTGCAGAAGTGAGAGCAGATACGAAGGAGCACAGCTAGAGGTCACTTTGTAAGCAAACATCAGAGCTTTGAATTTGATGCGGGCAGCAACTGGCAGCCAGTGCAAACGGGTGAGTAGCGGAGTGACATGTGCTCTTTTGGGTTCATCAAAGACCACTCGTGCTGCTGCGTTCTGAAGCAGCTGAAGAGGTTTGATAGAACTAGCTGGTAGCCCGGCTAGCAGAGAGTTGCAATAGTCCAGTTTGGAGAGGACAAGAGCAGTTGGACAGGTGTACCTAATGATGTTGCCATTGAGCGTATATCATGTCAGTCTAAAGCTGCGGTCACACTGGGCTTTTCCTCCCATAGACTTCCATTCATACACACGCCAATGCGTCAGACCGGAAACGCAGGGTCATGCGTTAAGTTTTGCAGGTCGCTGTGGTGCAAAGTTCAAGCTTGGTGAAAATTGGTGAAAAACTCTGCAAAATCACATCACTTGACTACGTGAGACCAATCAAGGTTTAAAACAGGACCTCTCTGGACAGAAATGTGAAACATGGAGCAATCACTTGCTTTTTTAAATGTCTAATCATCTTGTTTAATCTTGCCCCTTTTCGGAGCGCCCCACGACAGAATTTCGCACACACAAACTCTGGTGTGACCGCAGCTTTAGGAGGGTGAAAATCATCACTTTTTTTCACTGTGTAGAGAAATTGTTTGATGACAAAACTTTCATCCATTTGTAAGCTCTGGACCTTTTTAACACAGCTAATTTGAATGCACACCTAAGGCCAACATTCATAAACAGCTTGTCAACAACAGGGTTAATGTTTATATAGACTTTGAAACAAGTTGTTGAAAAGGAGAGATATCATCAACAACCAGTTTATATGATACTACTCGTTACACTTCTATACATTGACTTGCCTTTTATATTAAATTTGTGCAGTTACTTCAATCAGAATACTCATAACTGTAACCAATAAAATGTTAATTAATAAATCTTTTAATGCTTGCAGTTTAAAGGTGGTATGCAAATATTTCCAAAATAATTAAATAACACTATATAAAGTGTATAAGTTGGAGTATGTAGCCCATTTCTTTAAAAGGTCAGACATCAACATTCTGGAAAAAGTCATTACTCTTTTGTTGATCTTGTAATAATAATAATCATGTTTTTTTTAATAGCTATAAATAATTTACTTGTGCTGTGTAGTGAATATCGAGTAGTGCATCTTATATACAGTTGAAGTCAGAATTATTACCCCACCTTTGATTTTTTTCCCCTTTTTAAATATTTCCCAAATTATGTTTAACAGAGCAAGGAAATTTTCACACTATGTCTAATAAATTTTTTTCTTCTGTAGAAAGTCTTATTTGTTTTATTTCGGCTAGAGTAAAAGCAGTTTTAATTTTTTTTAAACACCATTTTAAGGTTAAAATTGTTAGCCCCTTTAAGCTATTTTTTTTTCGATAGTCTACAGAACAAACCATCGTTATACAATAACTTGCCTAATTACCCTAACCTGCCTAGTTAACCTAATTAATCCAGTTAAGCTGTACAGAAGTGTCTTGAAAAATATCTAGTCAAATATCATTTACTGTCATCATGGCAAAGATAAAATAAATCAGTTATTAGAAATGTGTTATTAAAACTATTATGTTTATAAATGTGTTGAAAAAAATCTTCTCTCGTTTAACAGAAATTGGCGAAAAAAATAAACAGGGGGGCTAATAATTCTGACTTCAACTCCATATATATATATATATATATATATATATATATATATATATATATATATATATACTCAGTACTGAGCAACTACTCCGTCGGGTCCACATAAATGCACTAGTTTGTGTGTGTTCCTCCACACTCCAAGCACTGTCACAAAGTGTGACACAGTGTGTGCGTATTTTGGGGGTGCCATCCTCAGAGGGGGTGAAGATGTTGAGAGGCGAGGGGGTTGCAGTCGGGTTCCTGGGCTCCATTTGCAATTGAAAGCAGGGGGCTGTGGCATAATGAAAATGTAAAGCAGTGGTTTCATTTTATTCACTGTGGCAGATCCAGATTCCCAGTGAAACTTCACTCCAGCAATCAGTCTATTAATAATTGAATCTGGTTCAGGAAGTGAGCGAGGCGAGCCGATGCCACGACGCTACGCCTCACCAGCTGCTGACCCTCATACACACCAGCCAATTACACATCGCCACTTAATTGTTGGGTGATACGATTGCGCCGCTGTGGGGGAGGATGTGGCGTCACTTGGGGTGTGTGTGTATGTGTGTGGGGTGCTTGCAGACCCCAGGGTGGCAGAAAGAGAGGGCAGAGATGATGATGAGAAACACGAATGACAGAAAGAGAGAGAGAATGATGAGAAAATTAATTGTGCTTGATTATGTCTGTGTGAAATCAAAATTTACAATGCTTATTTTGGTAGCGCACATTGTTATTCTTTAGTTGTTGATCCACTGAAAAATGTTTGCTTTGGTAATATTCAATCAAAATCTGACCATTTGCTTCCACATTTGGAGTGGCGGTCCTTCTCAGTTGATGTCCTTTGCTGGTTTGTGATACAGATATGAAAATGAAATAAATTTCAGAAGCCATGTACACGAATGCATTTTCATTTTAAAATACCTAAGTGCTGCTTTGGTTATGCCTGGCATCCACACTACTCTAGAATTTTCAACTCACAAAAATGAAGTGTTTTGAAAACACTAAAGAGCCCAGTTTAGAAACACTGATGCACGGCTATCCACATTCAGTCAATTCTCGATTATTGATTATTTTCTGGATTGTTGACAAAAAGTCCCTTGAAGGCAAGTCATTTTGCCCTGTGACCATCTTGTAAAAAACTATCTGCCATGCAAGGGCCGGGGCCATCTTTTTAAATGAGGAAACATCAAATTCTCCAACACTGTTTGCCAAGCTTATGATTAAAATTGAAAATCACTAATGAAATTTAATGACAATTGTCATGTAAATTTAATTTCTAAACCTTCAAATAACACAAAAACAGCATTTTCTTTAGGTTGCCCAAGCTAAAGCACTCAAAGCGAACAATATCACAACGCCAACAGCCTTATTGCTGAGATTCCATTACATTGGCTGACCCCATATAACAATGAAACTGCAGTTTTTAAAAAAAACACATCCGGACTAAGCCACTTCCACAAAGAATTGTCAGGGCTTCCTTTGCTAGAGCGTCCATATTGACAGTTCCATTTCCCCCAATCCAAAACCTTACAAACAACATATATTGCAACATAGGCTCATTCTGAAAACGTAGCACTATATGTGTTTCTGGAGATCGCAAATTATGTAGGCAGTACTACGTAT
Organism: Danio aesculapii; assembly: GCF_903798145.1. NCBI lineage: Eukaryota > Metazoa > Chordata > Actinopteri > Cypriniformes > Danionidae > Danio > Danio aesculapii. The sequence continues at coordinate 53,715,056 of NC_079439.1, forward strand.
GGCTGCATTTCATTTTTAAAGTGAATGATATGGGGTGGTACGACGTTGTTCCTTTTCACGCTTACCTGCTGACTGCTTACCCCCAAATGGATGGCTTTCCCGCTGTTACAAGTATGTCCAGATAGCTCGCCATGTATGTCGGTGGACTTGAGACGGACAGAGGAGTTGACCACATTGACGGGTTTCAAGTCTGGTGAGGAATGGTTCCAGAAAGCAGGTAAGTCCAAAAAAATTAAAAAATTAACAAGTAAATAACATGGTGAGAATGTGGTAAAATCTGAAAATGTGGTAGAAATCAGATGAGGCCTTTTCTTTTTCTGGATTGCTTTTGAAAATTGTTGGTTGGGTTTAGGAAAGTGGTTGAGTGGATCAATCAACACAATTGGTTGGGTGGGTCAGTTGGTCAGTCAGTCAGTCAGTCAAACAGTCAGTCGACAGCGGCCTCTGGTGGGTTTACGCGAGAACAGCAGGCACAAATGGCACTCGTGAGAGATCTTAAAAAGCATACACAGCGGCCTCTGGTGGTTTCGTAAAAACAAAAAGATATGCATATAGAGATACACTTTCAGAATAAGCCTGAGTTGTTAAGATTACACTGACATGTTTAACCAGTAGAAGCCCTTCCTGCTATTGCCCTCAATGCTCTACCACACACTCTCCCACACACTTTAGTTTATCCTAATTTACTAATTTATTTTATCCAATTTACCTATATTCTTTGGACTGTGAGGGGAAACCAGAGCACCAGGAGGAAACTCATGCAAACACAGGGAGAACATGCAAGGCATGTTTTTTGAGTATATATAGGATGTTGGCATTGAACTGTTACCCACATTATGGAAAAATCTGGAATTTCTCATTGGTAATCATTGGTAATATTATCATAAGTTCAAATGTGTTAACTGTGTAAAATAATGTGCTTGTTTTCAGGATGTATAGTTATTTGTTTTGTAAGTAGTGGTATCAGTAGGCTTAGCATTTAGTTTGTTATCTCAGATTGAATTCATTTTCATGAAAATAAAATGGAGTGGGACAGTACATAGGCTCATAAAAAACTGCCATGCTTGTGGCTCGGAGGGAAAATGTAAAATAAAGTTGGCCTGTGTGTGAATGGCAGTCAGTGTTGGAGTTTACAATAGCATGGTTACCACATTGCTTCAGATGGTGGCAATTGAGATTTCTCTTATGCACAAATCACCCACAACCTCGAGAACTGCACTAAATCAGCTGATCGCATGGTCCTGCATATAGATATCGAAGATGCAGCAATATATGCAAATCACATATTTAAAATACAAGTTCATGTTTAGATTTTAAAGATATAAAATATATGTACATATATGCACATATATTACAAAATATTGCAAAAATGTCCATTTACATAAACAGAGTCAGGACTAAGCGACATCTGCAGGTATTTCTTTAAGAATTGTTCCCAAAAAAAGCATTCCTAGTTATAGAACCACATGCTGTAGTAACAGTGTACAGAAGCTGATATCAGTCAGACTGTGATATAATGAAAAGGTCACACATACTGTACAATGTGCACTGCCATAAACCTCCCGAACAGTTCTAAACTACTGTCATTTCAGTTATACAGTACATGAAGTACATGATGACAAACAGGCTGCATTCTTCCATGTCCAAGAGCTGATCTAAATGTCAGAACAAATATCATGTCAGACGTCAAATGTCAGAACAAATTTTAACACCATATCATATTCATAGAAAGAGACATTAAATACTGTTCAAGATTTGATCCTTAGATATCACGTGAAGGAACTGATTACATTTTTTTTGTTCTTTATACAGGAGTAAAAAGAATTTGGAAATAGATGTGGAGCAGTATACCGTTGTTAAACGTGATTTCTTCTATGCCAAAATAAATAACTAACCAAAACCACACTGGTAAAGAAAACATCTAAAGAAAGCTATCATGAAAGGATGAAAGGATATTTGCACCAGCTCTGTAATTCGTCACTCCAGTCACACAAGGTTGTGTGGATTCAAAGAGTACTCTATATAGTAAGCAAAGAGCTTTAGAGTATTAAACATAAAAAAACAACATAGGTGTGTTGCTTTCCATTAGATTGTTAATTTCTAACATGAAGCAGCTCTTTAATGTTTGCTTTTCCTCTACTAAAAGTATAACCTTGATGGACTGAACAGAAGAAAGGAACAAGACAAGGAACATTTCATGCCACTATGTTTTCTTACACAAAATATGCAAAATGCATCCTTGTGTTCTCATGCAACGTCATCATCAACCACCAAAGTTCAATTCCAGTACTTAAGATTGCAAGTACATAGGAAGTGTGGAAGAACCTGAATGTGTTTTTGATTTTAAGGATGCATCGAATGCAGACTTGAACACACTACACACTTGAAGTCCCAGAGGTCATTGCAGTTAAATGAAGGAGAAGGGAATGCAGCACTTCTCTATGCACTATTATTTACAGTCTCAAGAGTTTCCAACAGCAAGCATGTGAAAATGAAATACTTTGTGAAAGTACAAAGTCAAATAAATATTTTATCAAATCCATACATTCAAATAAATAAAATAATAATAATAATAATAATAATAATAATAATAATATAATATAATATTATATAATAATATAATATTATATAATAATAATAATAAGCAAAGCAAAGCAAACCAAACCAAAGCATGCACTTAAAACTAAACTAAACTAAACTGAACTAAACTAAACTAAACTAAACTAAACTAAACTAAACTAAACTAAACTAAACTGAACTGAACTGAACTGAACTGAACTGAACTGAACTAAACTAAACTAAACTAAACTAAACTGAACAGAACCAAATCAAAACCAACCCGGACCAACCTAACCCAACCAAACCAAAGCCAATTAACCAACCAAACCAAACCCAACCCAACCAAACAAACCAAACAACCAAAAAACCAAACCCAAACCCAAACCCAACCCCAAACCTAACCAACCAGCCAGCCAGCCAGCCAGCCAAACCAAACCAAACCAAACCAAACCAAACCAAACCAAACCAAACCACGCACTTAAAACTAAACTAAACTAAACTAAACTGAACTGAACTGAACTGAACTAAACTGAACTGAACTGAAGTGAAGTGAACTGAACTGAACTGAACTGAACTAAACTAAATCAAAACCGACCTGGACCAACCTAACCCAAACAAACCAAACCAAAGCCAATTAACCAACCAAACCCAACCCAACCCAACTAAACAAACCAAACAACCAAACCCAAACCCAAACCCAACCCAAACCTAACCAACCAGCCAGCCAGCCAGCCAGCCAGCCAAACCAAACCAAACCAAACCAAACCAAACCAAACCAAACCAGACCTGGCCCAACCTGACCCAACCTGACCCAACCAACTAAACCAAACCACAGCCAACCAACCAAACCAAACCAAACCCAACCCAAACCAAACAATCAAACCAAACCAAACCAAACCAAACCAAACCAAACCAAACCAAACAAAACCAGCTAGCCAGCCAAACCAAACCAGCATCCGCTGCATAAAACATATGCTGGATAAGTTGGCGATTCATTCCGCTGTGGTGACCCTCGATTAATAAAGTGACTAAGCCAAAAAGAAAATGAATTAATGATCTTAAAGGGATAGTTCACCCAAAACTGAAAAATCTATTGTTGTTTACTCCCCCCTTACTTGTTCCAAACTTGCATCTCATCAAACACACAAAATAAATATTTTAAAGAAAGCTGTAAACCTGTAACCACTGACTTCCACAGAATCTGTTTTTCCTATGGAAGTCAGTGGTTAAAGGTTGTCAGTTTTCTTCAAAATATTTAGTTTGCGTTCAACAGAATAAAGAAAGTCAAGTTTGGAACAAGTAAGGGGGGAGTAAACAACGATAGAGTTTATTTTTCTTATTTTGTGTTCAACAGAATAAAAAAAAAAAACGTATAAAGGTTTGTAACCACTTAAGGGTGAGTAAACATTGAGTACATTTTCATTTTTGGGTGAACTATCCCTTTATGCATCAACCATCTCACCATGGCTGATCAATTTGCTTTGTTCAATACCCAATTCTCGCACATTTACAGCACATGTGATCACTCCAGTGCTGAATACTTTGCTATAATGCAATGAGAGCATGATGTGTTCTAGATGATGTGATCTTTAACAGACGTGCTCTTAATGCTACTACATTAGCATAACCCATTGAGAGGTTCCAATCTGTGAATAACACGAGAATAAAAACACTGTAAAAATATCATTGAATAAATTTTGTTTCCTTATGAAAACATAAACATCCTTAAAACATGATGGATTTACTTGAGAAGGAAAAATGTGCATGATAATAAGACTTTTTTTTTCAGAGAATGTGTATTGATTTAAGTGTTTCTCCTCCTCCACTGGCAGATGTTTTAATTCAAGATATATTTGCTGAAAACAAGTTGTAACATCTTAATTCATTTTCTCAAGTGAATACATTTTTTTTACTATATTTTTAAATATATTTTACAGTGTAGCATTTCTATAAAACACAGAAGCAAATCCAGCACTCAAATTTCTCCAGCGATTTCAAAAAAGAACCTGTCAAAATGATCTTTCACATGTTTGCTATTGTATCAGCTAAGACAGAAATATAATGCAAACTACTGTAAGTACTCTGGAGACAATGACGCTCACAGACTTGATAACTGTAGCTACAATCACTGCACACACTGTGACTCAGCAAGTTCCATTCATGAGAAATCCTTATACATTTCTCTGCTAGCTCTCTCACGTCAGTCAATCAGTATTCAAAAACTCCAGCGGTAGACCAGAAACCCAGTGCTTGCCGAAGGCCCTGGGGATCTTCTTCGCCACCAGAGACAGAATGACACTTGTGGCCTGGGGCAGTTACAGTATGCTGAGTTAGATTCAAAGCTGAATGCTGAATATTTTCTACAGTACTTGATATATCACGCGTCAGACCATGTACTGTACACAGCACCCTTTTTTTGGCTTTTTGAGAAGGAACACTTGCCGGTAAGATTATTATTTTTTTTTTTGAAAACGCACTGCATTTTCTCGAAACACTTGCGAAAGTATGGAACACAACAGAAATTTTTCAAGGGGGCCCGTGTTTTATTAATTTGTTTGCGATGTGGGAAAATGCAGCAAGTTTTTTAAAAATATATTTGCATTGTAAGGATTTGTATCATGTGTGCTGTCAAACGGATGAAGATCCTTTCTTAATTTGCTGACGTTTTTTGTAATTACATGTGGTTTCTTAAACTGCAGGACGTTAACTTCCTAAACTCTGGGACCTGGGTCATTTACTGGTTCTGTTCTCTCATCAGTTATAGAATAACTTTTGCATAGATTATGATAGAGACATTTTTCTTTTTTTCTATAATTACTGACATGTGCAGGAACCACCAAAATTAATTACAGCAATCAGGACTGGCCCTGTACTTTTGGGGGCCCTAAGCAAAGTGATTTTAGGGCCCTACCTTGCTCTAAATAGGGGAGTATTGCTATTGCAAACCGGCCCAAAATGATTTTATTGCTTATTAAATACAATCAATGAAACAGAAAAGTAAAGCTTGATTTTTTCTACCTAATAACTCTCTGAATGACTTGGACATTTTAAAACAGCACTGTTTTTTGTCAACTAGCAGCTTCAAATATGAAGAATTAAGCTATCTTTAATAAAGGGACCAGTGATTCCCACTTTGCATCCTTCTGGAGTGTTTAAAACATATTTTATTAATTTGGCAAACAGATTGAAGATTCTATAAAAGATTCTAGGTAGAGTTTTTTTTTTTTTTAAATTCCAAATAATATATTTTTTTGTTTTAATAAATTCCATTAAAAACTAAAAACAACAACAACAACAACAACAAAACATTAACATTAATGCAAAGATTGATTCAAAAATAATAAAATCAATAAGCAAATAATATAATATATATCTCCTTCCCTGTTCCTTAAATTTGAGATGCAGGGTCCAGAGCTTATATTAAACTATGATTAATTCAAGGACATAACTTTTATAAACATGTCTCAGGAAAAAAATATTACCAGTGTGCAAAATATGTCAGTGAAAGACGCTTCAATATTGCATTTCAGTACAATGGTTTTTAGACTAAAAAGCGGGTCTGTATAACCAGAAAAAAATAAAATATTTCATTTAAGTAGATGACGTTTACTAATCAGTAATTGCTTTTTTTTCAATAAATATGCTACTAGATGATGTCTTTAACATCATCATTAGCACCTAAAAGTGATGCTAAAAATGATTTTGTGCTTGTCAGTTTCTCTATGCCTGAAGAAGAACGTTAGTTTCGCCTCATTTTCGCGGTCCAATTTCCAAAATAAATCAAGTATATAAGGGCAGGCAATTAAGCAAAGGCCATGGTTGTGTCCATGCACGGGCTCGCATTCTTGTGGCGACCAGTCGGTCTTGCAGGTTTCCTTGAAAGAACAAACTCGAACCGCGAGAAGTTACACAGAACGCATATGAGAAATGAGATGCTGCAAGCTTCCTGTTGATCGCATGATTTTTACACAAAAACAATTTCAACTTTAATGAAGTTATGATTTTTTACAGTGAAAATGTATAAATATTTAAGTATTGAAGCACTGTCAATGAAGATAATTTGTAAAATGCAAATAAAAATTATTACAGCAATGAAACGGCTTGCACCACTAGCAGGTTGTGGGGGCCCCCTAGTGGCAGTGGGGCCCTAAGGAGCTGCATAGTTTGCTTATAGGGAGGGCCGGCTATGCAGCAATCTAGACCACACAGACCCTAAATATTACACAAAAATTACACACAAATTACACAAAAATTTGAGTTTACAAAAAAAGTAAATGTTTTTTGGTGGGGTTTATTATAAAACAAACAACATATACTGTACAATTATTTTAATCACTTTCAACAGTGTTTTATAAAAATGCAAAGGGTTTTCTTTAAAATAATACCAACATTTTTGGATTTGGGAAGCTTTTAAATTTGGGTGGGCAAAATTCAGGCGGAAACCCCAAAATTGCTCTTGACTTCTTTCTCGGCCACTGTTTAATACAACAGTTTGGAATAATACCACAAAATATATCAAGTTGTTTTGAAAAAAATAATGTTTGTATGTGTATTTATAGACAGTTTGCCTTAAAAATAATAATTTAAAAAGTCTCAAGAATTTCCCACTGAAACCAAACCAAACCAACCAAACCAATAAATTAAACAGCGGCAGTAGTAATGTTAGTTATAGTAGACAACCCCATAACCACCAAATCTTGGCAGGTATGATTCATTTGTGTTGGAAAAAGGAATATCATTCAGTCATTTTCTTTTCGGCTAAGTCCCTTTATTAATCTGGGGTCGCCACAGCGGAGTGAACCGCCAACTTATCCAGCACATGTTTTATGCAGCGCATGCCCTTCCAGCTGCAACCCATCACTGGGAAACACCCATACACACTCATTCACACACATCCACTATGGACAATTTTAGCTTACCCAATTCACCTATAGCACGTTTTTGGACTTGTGGGGGAAACCGGAACACACGGAGGAAACCCTCGCGAACATGGGGAGACACAGAAATGCCAACGACTTTCCTAAAAAAGGAATATTTTTTTTATTATTTTTCTCTTTTTCCTTTCATTAAACAATTGTATTCGTATTGCTTAAGGTGATATAAATAACCAAACTTCTTCTCTTGAGTGTGATATGGCTTGCATACTAATAAAGCATTTTAGATGAAGCTGATAGAAATGCAAAGGCCTAATTTTCTAAAATTAACTTGAGATCTGCAGCTAAACTTCCTGTGAGCAGAGTTGGGTTGAAATTGAACACAGAATATGTGCAGTTTAGAAGTCTTATGTTTTTAATGTTGTGCAGAGAATTCGTAGAAAAAGAGGAGGTATGTATGGGTGCGGCCAATGGAGGTCTGGAGAATGATTGACAAGTGACGAATTCCACTAAGCTCCACCTGTTAATATCAGCTGCATATAAAAGCTTGAGTCAGGAAATGAAAATTGTTGCCCACCTCCTGAATGTGACTCTTGCATTGCATTGAGGATACCAGAATTCTGTGAATCAAATTATTTATTTGTAGCCAATAAATTTTTGATATTAAAGAAAACCCTCTTCTGACCTTTTTTATTGAACACACATGGAATTTGCTAGATATTCCAACATTTGCATAGCGAAAAAAACAAAAAACAAAACATTGACTCAACTTGGTAGCTTACTGGACAACTTTTTGAGCTGACTCAATTTAAATCTACAGAAGCTACAGAAGTTGAGCCAACTCAAAAAAGCTGTGCAGCAAGTAGCCTTACTATTGTAAGTTGACTTTTGTAAGTCAACTTTTTTTTTTTACAATAAAATATTGTATTTATGAATACAGCACGTACAAAGACAAATAAAAAGTCAATGGAAATCTATTCCAGTGGGTAACATCTGAGTCTGGTAGTGACCCAGCTAGTCAGACAGATACACTAAATATGCTGTCAAACTATAGGAGTGCAAACAATGACACTCTTATAAATAAAAATTCAAGTTGAGTACGAACACTTACCAATGACCAACAGCACCATGACTTAGTGACCATAAACTTAATCATCTTTAGTGTCTAACAATAGAAAGTAATGCCCCAAAATGAACATCTATAAATACTGGCAAATGTATGCAAATTATGAATAGGTGATTCTAAACAATAACAACAGAACAAACAGTAATCTACGGTCAGCGAAGAAAGACATATTTACATCATGAAGGTCTCAAGCCCCCCCACCTCTCTCCCCTTGATTTGCTCGCTGCAACCTTGTTCTAGATAGAGATATTCAGACTGTCAGTATAAACTGCCTCTGTTTTCATTTTGCATTTATTTCAATGCCAGACTCGAGGCATAAATTTTTCATCACCTGCTAGTCCATGAATAAAAGATTAAAAAGAACTGAGAGGGGAGGGGACACGGGGAAGCAGAGAGAGAGAGAGAGAGAGAGAGAGAGAGAGAGAACACAAGGCACAAGTATTGTGGAAATACTGTGCATAGGCAAAGTCTCTCTCTCTCTCTCTCTCTCTCTCTCTCTCTCTCTCTTTCTCTCTCTCTATCTCTCTCTCTCTCTCCCCATAATTTTTACATCAGGAGCAGTGCGGCAAGGTAAAGATACAATAATGAGGGGTGAAGCTGAGAATCGCCTCACCTTGGCGTTTTATAGGATTACCTGCTGGGAGAATTCAGATTTCTGGGCGCCTCTCGGCTCTTATTTATTCATTTCTATATTTATTTATTTGACTCATTTCTCTATCTGTCTATCTATCTGTTTCTCACTTTCCCCCTTGAGCAGAGCTTTTGACAGGCAGGGCTGGAGTGAGATGTTGGAGGGTGAATGGGGTTTGTGGAGAATTTCATGATGCAGATGCTGGAAAAAAGTTCAGGTGTGAAACAGAGGGGAAGACAGATGGAGGGATGGAAGGATAGACAGGGTTCTTGCATGACTTCTGGACTCATCCTACAAAAAACCATCATCCCAAGGTTCATTCAGAATAGTGCAGCAAGTGATTTGTCCAGAAGAGACTTCTCAGTACTGTATATGCTTGCGTGTCATTGTTATGTAACATTATAATATTCTGCAAGCTGTCAGAGCATATGAAATCAGTGTTTACAAGCACGCAAACTCCCTCACACACTTACTGCAGGAGGTATGTAATGTGTTGAGGTTGCCAAATTAACTAAATGACAGTTCAGTTTGGTGGTTAATTATTAAAATAGACTAACAAATTGATAAACAAACAAGCAAACAAACAAACAACGCTAAAAAAATAGCACAGTCATTTGGAAATAGAAATATATCTATATAAAGGTAAAAAAAATATTTACTGTAAATTTTAAACAGTTAAAATGTATTCATAAAATTAAAATGGTAAAAAAAATAAAATAAAATAAAAATGCCTTTTACCATTTTTAAAATGAAATAAGAAGCAATTTTCATAGTACTTCAAAAAAAAAAATCTTCTGGAGAAAGTATGGCTGGAATAAGAACAAACTGTATTTATTTAAAAATAAATAATATATGTTAATGATGGTCAGCTTTATAGCTAGATAAAATACAATAAATAAATAAAAAGTAAATAAATAAACAAATAAATAAATAAATGAACAAACAAGCAAATAAATAAATACATAAATATTATTGTTATTATCACTACTACATTTATTAATTTTAACACATGCCATCATTAAACAAAAACTATATTTTCAGAAATCAAGTGTTCAAAAATTCTGCATTTCAAATATAAAGACAAGGCATCCTACATTGGTGCCCACATAAAACATTTATAGAAAAAATATATTTTATAAAAACAATAAAACAATAAATGCAAATTATGTATCAGATGTTTACAATTTTTCTTGGGGGAAAAATGTCAAATTACAATGGAAAAAATCTATATTATCAATATTATTAGATAATAATAATAATAATAATAATAATAATAATAATAATAATAATAATAATAATAATAATAATAATAATAATAAAATAATAAAATAATAATAATAATTAAAAGTAATCACTTTGATTGTTGATTTTAAAATATTGCATCTTACCTATAAAGCTTTAAATAATCTAGCTCCTGTTTATCAACCAACCTTCTGTCTCGCTAAGACATCCAACTCGCTCTTTAAGATCTCAAAACGTGTAAAGGGGGTCGAGCCTTCTCATTTATGGCTCCTAAACTCTGGAATAGCCTTCCTGATAATGTCTGAGGCTCAGACACACTCTCACAGTTCAAAGCTATATTAAAAACCTATCTTTTTAGTAAGGCATACACTCAGTGCATCACTTAGCGGTATGATACATGAATGTGCCCCACGCAGGTTTTTGCATCTCGTTTATATACACTATGAACTGCAACTACGCTAATTATTCTCTCAGACCATGCAGCGCCACTGATTCGATCCAAGACCAGCGTCGAGATGATCCCAAGGTTTCCATAATCCTGGACTAGGCCGTATCCTGAGCAGCTGCTGTGGTGGTCATGGAGGAGTGGGGAGCATGAGACTGATTTCTGTGACGCTCCGGGGACAGACGAGTCTTGCTGATGTCCAGCTTCTCCAGCGCCTAGACTGCAGCTCTGCACAAGACGTTTGGCCAGTGGAGAAATGGTCGTGCCCAACTGAGCCTGGTTTCTCTTGTGGTTTTTTAATTCTTCACTTTCGCCAATTGGTGAAGTTTTTTCCTCGCCGCTGTCGCCACTGGCTTGCATGGTTCAGGACCTGTAGAGCTGCGCATCGGATTTGCTCTTCAGTGTTTGGACTCTCAGTAGTGATTATTAAACCACACTGAACTGAGCTAAACTGAAATTAAACTCTGAAAACTGAACTGACACATTTTACTTTCAATTTACTATAATCTTCTATGTGAAGCTGCTTTGACACAATCTACATTGTAAAAGTGCTATACAAATAAAGGTAAATTGAATTAAATTGAATTGTTGCACTTCAATTTCTTTTTACATCAGTCAGAGATGTGTAGTTCCCACTAAAACACAATAGTTAGTACAGTATACAGTATTGTAACATATTAAATTATAACATCCAATGCTTCCATTTTCCATTCCACTCTCTTGGGAATCTCAGGGAAATTTGTATGGCCCAATCTAGTTACAAGACAATCATTTATGTCCATGTTTGTAAAGTTGTATGAAGCTCATCACCTCACACAATTGACAAAATATTACAATTTTCAGTTCTCAAAGCACATTTACCTTCATCTGTCAACATATGTGCTGTTGATTTCTGATGGATGAAGGAATGGATGGATAGAAAGGGTTCTTGTATGACTTTTGGACTCATCCCACAAAAATGCACCATTCAGAGGACTTGGTTCATTCAGAATGGTGCAGCAAGTGGTTTGTCCAGAAGAGACTTCTCTGTTCATGCGTGCATGTCATTGATTATTTATTAAAATAGACAAACAAATAGATAGATAAACAAACAAGCAAACAAACAAATAAAAAATGCTGGGAAAAATACCACAGTCAATAGGAAATAGAAATAAATCTATAAATAAATAAAAAAATTACTTTAAACTGTAAACAGTTAAAATGTATTTATAAAATTAAAATGGTAAAATAGTTTACTCTTTTAAAAGTGATCTTTAACATAAAAATACAATTTCCATAGTATTTTTATTTATTTATTCTTTTTTTTTCTTCCGGAGAAAGTCTTTATTTTGCTGGGATAAAAACAAATTGTATTTATTTAAAAATATATATTTTAGGGCCAATATTGTTAGACAAAATAAATAAATAAATAAATAAATAAATAAATAAATAAATAAATAAATAAATAAATAAATAAATAAATAAATAAATAAATAAATAAATAAATAAATAAATAAATGAAAGAAAGAAAGAAAGAAAGAAGAAAGAAAGAAAGAAAGAATAATACTTATTATTATTCATTTATTCATTTTCTTTTTGGCTTAGTCCATTTATTTTTCTGGGGTTGCCACAGCAAAATAAACGGCCAACTTATCCAGCATATGTTTTATGCAGTGGGTGCCCTTCTAGCTGCAACCCATCACTGGGAAACACTCATACAAACTCTTTCACACACATACACCACGGCCAATTTTAGCTTACCCAATGCACCTATAGTGCATGTCTTTGGACTGTGGAGAAAACCCACACCAACACGGGGAGGACATGCAAACTCCAGACAGAAATGCCAACTGACTCAGCCGAGGCTCGACTCAGCGACCTTCTTGCTGTGAGGCGATCATGCTACCCACTGCGCCACCGTGTGCCCTATTATTATTATTATTATTATTATTATTATTATTATTATTATTATTATTATTATTATTATTATTATTATTATTATTATTATTAATTGATTGATTGATTTAATTTTAGTCTAACAACATTGACCGTAAAAATATATATTTTTAAATAAATACAATTTGCCAAATACAAAACGCACTCAATAATGCAGGCAACAAACAAAACAAAAATGAAAAACAAAGATGAAAAGCACATTACTGAGAGCTTAAAAGAAATAAAATGAACAACATATTCTAATGCCAAATATCATGATCCTGTTCAGCATTTTCATATTGCAAATACCATGTCTGATTTTTTGCATGTTGGGTTTTTACTCAGTTAATTCAACTTCTCTTTAAACATTAAGAAAAAAAATGTATGATCAGTATTAACTGAATGAGTTTTACTACAAAACTAAAACTGTAGCTTTTCTGCCACTGCCCTATTCACACGTGTGTCTGTGTGTTTGTGTGTGTCCATTATACCACAGTGACAAGTTGGGGCAAAGATATATGGACAATGTGACAACAACAACCAAGACTTGGTGTGTTTTTCTGTACACATATACACACACAAGCTTCATCCATCTATATTTCATGACCTTGTTACTATCCTACTCAATTCAACACACACAAGCATGAAACTTCAGCAGGTCATGCACAAGCCAAATATAAGTAATAATCTCTGTCAAAAACTTTCTTAAATTCAACTAACACTTCAAAACACAAAAGATAATTCTGTCAATGTTTACTCATCTTCTCGTTCTATTCTCAAAACTCTGTCATTTGTCGGACGGACAAAAGAAGACATATTTAGCAGAATGTCCAAGCTGCTCCTTTTTTATATATGAAATGCAGTTCTGACCAGGGTTTTAAGCTCTAAAACGAGACCATAAAATAATCATACATCATCTTCATACAATACATACACTTTTTGCCAACTGTATTGAAGCCAGTGAAGAAAAAAGTCTTGTTTTGTGTTGCTTTCAGAGCATTTCACCACATTTAAAGCCATGATCATTCATAATAATGGTCTTCAAATGAACTAAGTAAGGTTCTTCCTGTTGTAATTTTAAAAAAAATATATCGGTAACACTTTATTTTGATGGTCCATTTGAGTATTAGTAGACTGTCTGCTTATTATCTGTTGATGCTGACATTCAACAGACATTTAATTGTTTGCAAGTACATGTCAACTTACACTAACCCTAACCCTAACCCCAACCCTAACCTCAACCTAACAGTCTACTTATAACCTAATGAGAATTAGTTGCAATGTAACTTAAATTCAACAAGCGGACCATCAAAATATAGTGTGGCCAATATATCCACTACACTTACGATAAATATTTGCCAATATTTAATAGATTGTATAGGGGAAAAATGATTGCATTTACTAATTAAATTTAAAAATCAATTGTGGAATTTCAAACTTTAAATCTGGATTTTTCAAACAGTGGGTTCTAATAATATTCAGTCTATAAAAAAGTTAAAATGATTTATTGTTTAGGTTTGTAACCTTCAGAAAATATGTCGGTAACACTTTAACAATATGAATCATGTATTAAGCATTAGCAAATAGTCATTTTATTTTTTGTTAAGCATTAATTCTATATTAATAGACATTATTTGCATTGCTTCCAAAGCATTTCACCACATTTAAGCCTGCTGTTCATAAGAATGCTTATCAAAAAAGCTAAGTAAGGCTCTTCCTGTTGTAATTTGAAAAACATGCACTATGCTGAAGATATTTGCCAATATTTGATAGATTGTACAAAAAAAAAAAGGATTGCATTTACTAATTAAGGTTAAAAATGGATTGTAGAATTACAAACTTTAAATCTGGATTTTTTCAACGCATTCTATATAAAAGTTAAAATATGTTAAAGTTTACAACCTTCAGAAAACACGTTGGTAATACTTTAACACTATGAATCATCTATTAGGCATTGGCAAACAGTCAATTAATTATTTGTTAAGCATTAACTCTACATTACTAGACATTAGTGACCAATTTATAACTACAGCTTTCTATTCATTGTGATTCATAGTGATAAATGATTCACAGTGTGCAGTTATTTTAAAGTAAGTAAAGATCAACAATTTGTATTAATTTATTTTTCATTTCATGTTGGTATGATTGTTTTTGCAAAACTGTTTTGACTTGCATGTCCAATGAAATGGACGAAAAAAAAAGAATGTTGACATTTGTTCTCATTTTTGATTGGACTAATTTATGAAAGCCTTAAAAACAGGCAAAATCTACTTTAGATTTTTCTGAAACTTTTTCTGAAAGATGAATGCACATTCTCACCTGGAATGATAATTATGATGGCAAAGGCATAAATCATTATAAATTTAAAATAATACAAAGGGAAAACTGTATTTTTTCTGCAACACCACAGCTGAAACAACAACAACATGCAAACTATGACTAATCTGATTATGCATTTATTTAAACAGATTTTAAATAAAAAGATTTAAACTTTTATTTAAATAGAATTGTGGCAAGTTTACAAAAAAAAATAAAAATTCTGCTGCATTTAAGGTTCCTAAAAGCACAGTGGCCTCCATAACCCTTAAATGGAAGATGTATAGATCAGAACCCTTCCTAGAGCTGGCCGTCTGGCCAAACTGAGCTATCGAGGCACAGGAGCCTTGGTGAGAAAATTAAAGAAAAACCCAAAAGATCACTGTGGCTGAGCTCCAGAGATGCAGTCAGGAGATGGGAGACAGTTGTACAAAATCAACCATCACCGCACACCTCCACTAGTCGGGGCTTTATGGCAGAGTGGCCCGACACAAAAGCCTGCATGGAGTTTGCTGAAAAACAATTGAAGGACTCCAAGATGATGAGACATTAGATTCTCTGGTCTGATGAGATCATGATAGAACTTTTTGGCCTTAATTTTAAGCAGTATGTGTGGAGAAAACCAGGCACTCCTCATCACCTGTTCAATACCATCACAACAGTGAAGCATGGTGGTGGCAGCATCATGCTGTGGGGGTATTTTTCATCTGCAGGGACAGGACGACTGGTTGCAATTGAGGGAAAGATGAATGTACAGGGATATCCTGGACAAAAACCTTCTCCAGAGTGCTCAGGACCTCAGTATAGACTGAAGGTTTACCTTCCGATAAGACAATGACCCTAAGCACACAGCTAAAATAATGGAGTGGCTTCACAACAACTCCGTGACTGTTCTTGAATGGCCCAGCCAGAGCCCTACCTTAAACCCAATCGAGCATTTATGAAGAGACCCAAACATGGCTGTCCACCAATGTTTACTATCCAACCTGACAGAACTGGAGAGGATCTGCAAGGAGGAATGGCAGGGAATCCTCAATTCCAGGTGTGAAAACTTGTTGCATCTTACCCAAAAAATACTCATGGCTCTATAAGATCAAAAGGGTGCTTCAACTAAATATTGAGCAAAGGGTCTGAATACTTAGGACTATGTGATATTTCAGTTTTTCTGAAATCTGCAAAAATGTCAACCATTCTATGTTTTTCTGTCAATATGGGGTGCTGTGTGTACATTAATGACGAAAAAAAAAATACTTGAGTGATTTTAGCAATTGGCTGCAATATAACAAAGAATGAATAATTTAAGGGGATTTGAATGCTTTCTGCACCCACTGTATGCATTATTTGTGTGTTTGCAGTAAGAAAACCCGCCAACACACTCTCCTGTGATTGGCTGTGATGTTTAACAGTTCTTTTTTCACATCTCACCCCATGACGCTTGTGTTTAGAAGTCTGTATTAGTGTGAATGCTAATATGGTGATCTTAATAATTCCTAATGTGAATTGGCTCTAACTGATCACTTCAATTATGTTCATTGTTAATCATGACATTCTGAATATTTGTTCTCAACTGAAACATGTAAAATCCTACTATTGAAATGACAAACAGGGTGCGGTGGCGCAGTGGCTAGCGATGTCGCCTCACAGCAAGAAGGTCATTGGTTCAAGCCTCAGCTGGGTCAGTTAGCATTTCTGTGTGGAGTTCGTATGTTCTCCCTGTGTTTGTGTGGGTTGCTTCAGTTTCCCCAGTCCAAAAGACATGCGCTATAGGTGAATTAGGTAAGCTAAATTGGCCGTAGTGTATGCGTGTGAATGAGAGTGTATGGGTGTTTCCCAATGATGGGTTGCAGCTGGAAGGGCATGCCCTCCGTAAAACATGTGCTGGATAAGTTGGCTGTTTGTTCCGCTGTGGCAACCTGTGGTAAATAAAGGGACTAAGCCAAAAAAAAAATGAATGACTGAATGAAATGACATACAGATAAGTAATTGATGAAAAACTAAAACATTTCTGGGTGAACTAACCCTAAAAAAAGGACAAAATCTGTCCTATTTTATATCCAAAGCAAACCAGGGTATAGGAAAAGGTTAATCCAGGTAAAAAAGAAAGGGAATTTGTCATTTAATTTGGCTTTAAAAAGGTTAAGCAGTTTCTGCAGTGTACATTTTTTCCCTCATGTACCTCCGGTTCTGGGACAGAGTTAAAATAGACACTGGGACTCTAAAGATGAGGAAAGGTGAACAGGTGGGCCAATCAATCTGTAGAACAAGGCTGGCTGCCAACCCTGGGTGTGTGTGTGTGTGTATGACAGTATAAAACTGTGGGAGAGTGAGAAAAGGACTCTTTCACAAGAGCAGAGAGAGAGAGAGAGAGAGAGAGAGAGAGAGAGAGAGAGAGAGAGAGAGAGAGAGAGAGAGAGAGAAGAAGGAGGGAGATGAAGAGAGGAGAGAAGGAGGAAAGAAAAGGGAGAGAGAGAGAAGAGAGAAGGGAGAGAGAAGGAGAAGAGGAGGGAGAGAGGAGAGAGGGAGAGAGAGGAGAGAGGAGGAGAGAGAGAGAGAGGAGGAAGAGGAAGAGAGGAAGAGCAGAGAGAAGGAAAGAAGAAGAGAGGAGGGAGCCAAGATAAAGAGCTAAGAGAGGGAGAAGAGAGAGCAAAGGGAGAGAGAGGGGAGAGGAGAGGAGAGAGAAGAGGAGAGAGGGAGGAGAGAAGGGGAGAGAACGAGGATGAGGAGAGGGGGGGAGAGAGAGGGAGAGAGAGAGAGAGAGAGAGAGAGAGAGAGAGAGAGAGAGAGAGAGAGTGACCCCACTGTTCCTAATGAGCTATGAGAAAGTGCCCTCTCAGCAGAGTGACACAGACAAAATCTGTGTGTGTGTAGAGATTTGGGCAATGGCATGTGGGGAGTTGATATTATTTCTCAGTTGGAAAGATGCAGCAATTCTCAGTAAAGTCGACACAGTTTTCACTTTGCAACATGGCTGTATTATTCTGCTATTCCACGCTCATGTACACACACACGCCCACACAATAGTTAGAGCATCATCGCTTAGATCACATCTCAACCCGAGAGACCAATTCCAGTAGGATGTGGGCACATGGACGGGGCATCTGTGCCAGCGTGTCACACAATTGCCAAGCTATGATGGGTTCCCAGAGGCTGGGCGTGTAGCCAGTCTGTGCTAAGCTAGGAGTACCAATGTGCCATTCATCCCAAAATCATTCAGAGTGAAACATACAGTACATGGTGCTGTCAATTTTCAACAATATGTCACCGTTTTATAAGTTCGCTTTTAGAAGCTTGCATGTAATACACCAAAATGCTTTGGGAAATTTTCTTCCAAAATGCAGTACAGCTACTTCAGAGTGAAATTCAAGATTTGTTATAGTATAGTATGGTTAGCGCTTTCGCCTCACAGCTAGAACGTTGCTGGTTCAAGTCTTGGCTGGGCCATGTTGGCATTTCTATATGGAGTTTGCATGTTCTCTCCATGTTCGCGTGGGTTTCCTGTGGGTGCTCCTGGTTTCCCCCACAGTCCAAACACATGCGGTATAGGTGAACTGAATAAAGCTAAATCTATGAGTGTGTCAGTGAATGAGTGTGTATGGTGTTTCCCAGTACTGGGTTGTGACTGGAAGGGCATCCGCTGCATAAAACATAAGCTGGAATAGTTGGAGATTTATTTCACGCGACCTCTGAAATAGAGACTAAGCTGAAGGAAAATGATTGAATGAATGAAGGAAAATAAATGATCGAGTTTAATGTCATTCATAAATGATCACCTGCTCCTAATACACTACGTTTAAGAAGATTTTTTTTTTTACTGAGGAATGGAAACTAAATGTCAGAATCTATATGACTATCTGCTAAAATAATTGTACACCTAATCAAATTATCATTGTTGCAACACAGTCTCATTGGAAATACATGCTTCAGCCTACATTATTTATTTATTTATTTATTTGTAAAATAATAGAATATGTACATCAACATATGTTTGACTGTAACTTCTGGTTAAAATCAATGATACGGGGCAATATGATGCCAATGACTTTTGTTCCTCTTACACTATTGATATTTAAAGGACATATTATCAAAAATAAAGGATTGTTTAACACAACACCAAATTAATTCCACAAAACAGCTTATTAATGTCCATACATTTAATACATCACAAACATTTGCCTCAGCTTTCTATCTCCATATGGACAACTTTATATGGAGCATTTTATGGTGTACGGTGTACTGATACAGAGTGCTCAGTTTTGAGTCTGGTGGAGCAAAGTTCCACATGAAAGATCAAAAGTAAAATGTGGCCACAATGCACATTTCTCTTTACTTGTTTGCTTTAAAATACAATATTGGTTGGGTTTAGGGAAGAGTTTAGCCCTGTGGTTATGTGTACAACAAGCCCCTCTTTTAAATGAAAGAGACAGTTATGGCTCGTTTCCACTGAGTTGTATGGCACGGTACGGTTTGGTGTGCTTTTACAGCTATTTCCGCTGTCAAAAGGTACCTAAAATCAAACCGTATCGTACCACTTTTTGGGTACCCTTTGCAAAGGGTACCTAGCACAACAAAAGGGTACCAAAAGGTGGAGCTAGACGCGCAACTGAATGCTATTGGTTAACATGCGTGTGATTATTGAAGTGCTTCTGACATCCGATCCTTTCAGAAACGAACAAACATGTGAGAGTGACACGTGAAAAAAATGAGAAAAACAGAGCAAATGATTCTTATTAATTACTTAAATTGACAATTTGAAAAAAAAAATCCTGATCAATGGAACTACTGTATGTATCTTTTACAATTTAACAACAGTTAATTCATATTTTAAGTTTTAAAAAAGCAAGACTCCATTAAATGTTTTATTTATTTATTTTTTTTCTGTTGCTGTTAAATCATTTCTGGATTTAATTTTAATAGTTGTAATCAAAGACCAGATATGATTAATTGATCATTGATCTGCAGTTATAATCAAATCCTGTTCATGGAAAGATTAGTAATGAACATTTATACTCAAGTATTTGTGTATAAAGCATCTGTTTTGTGAGAAGTGCTTCTCATATGATACAGTATGTCAATGACCTGTACAGCTTTACTGACATTTTCTCAAGCGAGAATGACGTCGACTGAAACTTTCTGTAGTACACCACACCCACCAAAAGAGCACCATTGGTACCCTTTTAGCAGTGGAAACACAAGCCTGATAAAGGTGACCCTTACCGTACCATACTGTACCACTCTAATGGAAACGGGCCATTAGCATTGTTTCATCATTGTTTTGGTGCAACTGCTGGAAAAGCTTCATTTTTCGAAAGAATCTAGACACAAACTTGAAACGCACATGAAACAAACCCCAAAACGTAATTTTTAAAAATGGAATCTATAAACATGATAAGAAATATAAGTTAAATTGTTAAATTATGTAAAAAATAAAATAAAATAATTTTTTTTACCCATAGTTTCATAGTTAGTAACTATGCTTACAGTACTGTACACTGTAAAAATTATTCGTAGTTTAGCAATTTTCAGTATTTTGTGATTCATGCTTTTAGATTTTTTCCCTATTTTGAATTGCTTTACAGGACATTGATCTTTCTACCAACAACCTTTGACCTTGAAAAGTTCAAAAAAGTTTAATAGTTTAAAGTGATTAAATTGCCTGGGTTGGTCTTGTATAGTGCTCTACAAAAACCTGCTAGTACATTTTCTGTTATTTTACAGACTTATTTCTCTGTATATTATTTCTTACATTGAACAGAGCAGAGATCAGCATGCCATAATGCAATTTAAGTACAACAGTAAATAAACGGAAAACATTTTTCAACTATTTATTTTTTACATTGTAGCAACACCATAGTTAAGCTGTGTTTACCATGGCTTAAAAAAATTATAATAATAATAATAAAACACTATTGGTTCGCTTTAGGGAAGAGAATAGGCCAGTGGTTCACATGGTGATCTGTATGACAAGCCCCCCTTTTAAATGAAAGAGACAATTAGCTTTCTTTCATCATGTTTTTGTGCAACTGCTGGTAAAGATAAATTTTTCCAAAGAAAATATTATATTAAAATAGACACACTCTTAATTTGTGAAACACAAAATACAGAAACTGTTAATTAAGTTTTATTTTTACAGTGTAATAACACCATAGTTAAGTTGTGTTTACCATGGCTTAAAAAAATTAAAACCATGAATACATTTAAAACCATGCATATGGTTTTATAACGGTTGAATACATTTGTGTTTTGAATACATTTCACAAGGGTTGAGACTGGAGTTGGTGCCTAGTTAATGGTGCAGTATGTAAGTTTGACACACAGTGGTTGAACTAGGTATTGCATACTTGGTTTAAAACACATGCAAGTGCAGGTTGCCAGATTGACAACACCAACAGAAGTGTGCCTGACTTATGAGCCTAAATGCTGACTTAAGGCTTATTTAAACTGTTTTTAAAATAAAAGCAATGGCACGCAATAGAAGGAATGTTTTCCATATTAAAAGGAATTTTGGTTCTAATCAACACCTGAATTTTATATTTTAGAAACAGCTTCTATTTCTTGCAGCTGAACAATGATCACCTCATGTACAACTCATGTGCTTTATTCAGTGTTAAATGCTAAGAATGTGAGTTTTAATGCCATTTTACATGACATTAATTGCCATACTACTGAAAGCAGCAGCAGATTCACCTCAGATCTTGAAAATAAAATAGACCGTTTAAAATTGAACCTCAATGTAAGCCAACACATGTCAGTGATTCAACATGTACATTTAATAATGTTAAAGAGGTTTAATATATCGTTGCCTTAGAATTATAAGGTTTTGTCTGCCTTCTGAATGATTTTGAGATATTGAGCTTCAAAGATTTTGCTTACCATATAACAAACAATATGTGTGTAACAGTTCTCTTTTATACATTAACATGACAGAGACCCTAAATGTACTCTAAATGTAAATGATCAATATTCACTTCAATTTGCAAGTTGAGGTAAAGCAAACAGGGCAAATGAAGATAGAACCTCCTAATTCTAAAAAGTCATTTTCCGCTTGGAATTATAAGGTTCTATCTGACCAATCATTATCTGAAGCTTTACTTTTCAAGAAATGCAATAAAAAAATTGCTGTTGTAACAATATGTTGATTCTTGAGAAAGTTGAATTTTTGTTTCTATAACATTTATTTAATGTTTTAGGATGAATATTTTTTCATGTTCAAATTAAGCATAAGGCTGTGCTAAATATTGTGCAGATGTTACTTTTATGCAATATGGTAATATTTATTGAATTATATGCTTTATATAAATTATTGAATTATATTTATTGAATTAAATGTCCCATTAAATAAATTAAGTGTTTGCTCTTCAAGGCTTAAAATCAAATTTAAACACTTCAAAAGAGAATAGAAAATGAGCAAATTAATAAACACTGAAAAATGTTTCACTGACTATATACAGTATACACAAATAAAAATATTTTACATTTAATATATACTTTTTTTTTAAATAACTGTTTCTTTTTCAACAATCTAAGATTATATATTCAATCACAATGTCAAAAAAATGCTTCTAAATCATCACGTTTGCACTCATCTTTTCAGATTCAGGTTTTTTCTCAATTTTGTGTGGTTGAGGCATTATTTAGTCGACTCTGATTTTGTTTCTTTCTGGTCTTTCATGCTGTCAATGGAGCAGTCCGGTGGAATGACAAAAAAAGCTGATCCTGATTGGTCCTCGTGCATGCATTCAAATTTCTGATTGTCTCACAGAAAGTACCCTATAGAGCCAAGTTAGAGTTCGACTTTGTTGATAAAACCTGTTTTGTTTTTTAAATAAAAAGTGTTAAAATGTAAACAACTTATAAAACATCACATAATGTTGTCATTTAATAGGAATATGTGAATAACTCAATTTTGACAAAAATGTCGGATAGAACCTTAGAATTTTAAGGTGGCAATGTATTAATTAAATTATAAACATAAATTTCTGTCATGTTTCGTTTGGTGCAAACAGCCAAATTGCTAATCACTGCAAATCTTGTCAAGTGGCATGTTGTTGGGACACGGTTACAATGTAACCTGCTCACCTAATGTATACATTTACAATATTTATATTATCTCCTAATTAATAACCACCTCATGTGGAACTCTGAATCTGCAACTCATTTCAGAGGCTGCTACTGACCACCGGAGGTCACATTTTGGTCACTGACACATGCTTTCAGAGCCCTCCTGACTAAATGAATAAAATATGATGTTTTCCAGTAAGGCAACCTGAGGTGCTATAATATAATTGGCTAAACTGGCATTGGGTGGGTTAAATGACCAAAACAAAGACAGACATTCTGGCACGTAACTCACATTTTCAAAGCAGATTATCTGACTTCTGTTTTTTAGATAAACAAGATTGTTCACTTAGCATGTTTCTTAAATATCTGCAAACATATTATAATATTTCTAAGCTTTAGAAGAGTCAAAAACTTACATGTAGCACCTTAAGGACTATCTAAAAGCACATTTTTTTATGACTTTCAATACGGTTTCCGAAACCCTTTTTGTCTTCTATTGGCTGGATTAACAGACAGTCCTGTCCCAAACTCCCTACATTAGTTGAGCCTCATTGTCATAAGTATATTCACAATTCTGCAACTTCACAATCAACTTGCTACTTTGTATCTAGACATAAAGTATTTCTATTATTAATGAAGTATTTTTATTTTAGATAAAGATCTAATGTTCAAAAAGCAATGCTTTACAATGCTGCTCAAACAATTAAATCATTTTGTTTGTTGCACTGACCCGAATACTCCACAAAAAAGGGGAAAAAATGAGATCGAGAACTTGAACTGTTGGTTCAGCAGCCAGAAAAGATTAGCATCAATCCTCACACACAATCGCAAAAAAAAGAGAGAAACAGAGCCTGCAAGGCACTCATCCCCACCATCCTTTCAGCACATGCACGGACACATGCACACACACACACACACACACACCATCTCAGACTGCTCCAAATGAGATCTCTTACACCAGCCCTCTGCTTGCCATCCATTTTTAATGGGCTGATTAAAAGCATGGCTTCCCTGATGAATCACACCATGCCTGAGAGAGAGAGAAAGAGGGAGAGAGAGAGAGAGGAAGAGTCAAACGGGTTCACGGGCTGAGGCGAGAGAGGAGAGAGAATGAAGAGGAGGAGGGGGAGAGAGAGAGAGAGAGAGAGGAAGGAGGGCTGGCACAGGCAGCAGTGATGTCTCTTTTGAAGCCCCTCACAAGGCCATGAAGAGCTGAGGGCACGGCTGGAGAGCGTTAAAATAACTAGCTGCACACACGCTGCGCAAAAAACAGAGAGCGAGGGAGGCAGAAAAAGTGAGCGTGAGGGATAGAGACGAAACCACTCTCCGTGCATGTCTACTGGCTAGTCAAGCATTCACTTCAGTGGAGAAACAAGATGATCATTATGTAAACGAGGCTTTCCCTCTCGTGTAAACGCTAGATTGTCTCACCGCAGACAACTGTGGGCGGATGACTGCGTGTCAAACAGGACACGGATCGCATGTAAACGGGGGTGTGTTTGCGAGATTGATTTGAGAGCACATGTATGTATGTGTTTGTAATCTCTGTGGTTTGCCATAATGGCGGGCTAAACGCTGCACGCTGAAGCTCTCGCATGGGGAAGTGGATTCCTGCTGCCTCATAAAAACACAGAGCTCTTCATTCCTGAGCTTCATTGAAAATGAATGCACACATAGCTGAACGTCAAACCTGGAGAGTACTCTTGTTGTTTTATTGTTGCCTAATCAAACACGCTACTTGGAAGGAACAAGATAGTCTTATGAAGCTTGAGATCAGCTTGTGCAAGAATATTAACACTATTTAGAACGTTATGACAGAGGTAGATATTTTATTTAGTAACTGTTCAATAAAATTTGTTTAGTGTTTAACATTGTTATTTATTCATATTACAAAACACAAAAGAGTACTTGTTTGGTATCTTGAATTATAGACCGTATGCAATTAAGCACAAACTGGCTTACTGAAAAAAATGATTCAAAGATGATTCCTTGGATTTACTTTTTTTAAGTTAAGTGGTTGTAAACAATATATTTGGTATATATTTGGGTTGAATTTAATTTATCCCATCAATGGGAAACATCTATACACACTCATTCACACACATACACTTCGGACAATTTTAGCATACCCAATTCACCTATACCACATGTCTTTAAACATGTGGGGGAAACTGGAGCACCCGGAGGAAACCCACGCGAACACGGCGAGAACATGCAAATTCCACACAGAAATGCCAACTGACCTAGCCAAGGCTCAAACCAGCGACCTTCTTGCTGTGAGGCAAATGTGCTACCCACTGTGCCACCATGTCACCCTCTTTTAGAACATTTCAATTAGAAAAAAAAATTACAAAGCACATGCAAATAGAAAAGATAAAAAAACAACAATTGAGGAAAAAACTTTAACAATTTAACAAGTGCATGCAACTTCTTATAAAACATGCAAATACAGAAAAGTGCTGCAAATAGTGCACACCCCAACAGAAATGTATTGGGGGACCCCCAAAAAGTGACATTCTGATTGTACGGTTCCTTGTTGTTTGTAAATCTAATTGTTTTTATATCTATTAGGTGTTACACAGCACTGATTCATGGTAAAGTCTAGATAGGATACAGCTGCGGATGTGCACATCAATATAGCATCATTTTTGTAACACTCTATAACAATAATTGGTCACACTTTATTTTGATGGTTCGTTTGTTGAATTTAGGTTACATTGCATCTACATGCCAACTAATTCTCATTAAATTATAAGTAGACTGTTAAGGTGGGGTTAGGGATGGGGATAGGGTTAGTGTATGTTGACTTGTACTTGCAAAGTGTCTTATAGTCAGTTAAATATCTGTTGAAGCAGCAGTATCAGCAGACAGTCTACTAATACTCAATTGGACCATCAAAATAAAGTCTTACCTAATAATTAATATTTTTACAGTACTGTGACGGTTGGGTTTAGGGTTGGGGTGGATGTTGGTGTTAATAAAATACAATTTATTGAGTAATTTAATAAATAATATAAATAAATTTTTTGGTAACTTCCAGCCGCAACCGTATCTGATCTAGCAGCATTCCTGATGCATCGTGATTTAAGAAGTTTAGAATCGATTTTGTATTCAAATTAAATTGCAACAGTATGGGCAAGCAAAAACAGAATAAAATAAAAAGCGTTGATCTGTACGCATACGCATAAAAATCGGCACATATTCCACACCTAAAAAGTCGCTAAAGGAGCCAGACATGGTTATTATTAACCTGATTGCATGGACACTTACTATAGCAGAATCATAGGTCACTATTATGAACCACTCCATTACATATGAGTGAAGAATTACGGCTAGTGTTCTGCAAATGCTGGTTGTGAATGAAAGTGAATTAGGGCTGCTGTACACTGTTGCAAACTAATGAAGCATTACTATCTTTTAAAGCTTGCTTTGTGTTTCAAGCTGAATACTTGTATCTTGCAAGATAACTAGTAAAATATAATTTATGGTCAATTTTTTAAAAAATGTTTTAAGAAATTAGTTGTTAAAACTATTAAGTTAAAAAAATGTTGAGGAAAATGTTCCCTTTGTTAAACAGAACTTGGAAAATATTTTGAAAAAATATATTATTTCACAAGAGGGTCAATAATTTTGATTGTGCACATATACTTTTCCTTAACATTTTAATTGTAATGCTCTTTTGTTTTTGGAAATACTTTTTGGTCTTCATAATTGGTGTTATTTCTTACACTCAATACAAGCTATATCATCCAGAATTATTTTAATCCTTTTTTGTTGTTGTTTTGTATGTTTTTGGCAGAACTGTCAAACAGAGATTCCAATGATTCAACAAAATCAAAAAAATTCTGGTTAAAATGTAAAGTTGTGAAGATGAAAATGTACAGTAGGAGAAAAAAGAACATGTAGGTTAAGAATCGTTTTGGAATGGGAACGTGACCCCCACCCCTAATATCCATGTGTTTGTTGATATCCAACAACATTGAGGACTCTAAACAAGAAGCAGCCTGGATTGTCACATTTTGGGGTCCCCCGTCACATTTCCATTATGAGCTTCATTATTTGCAGCACGCTTTTTTATTTGCATGTGTTGTGAAAATTTATGTGAGCGATGCTGACAAACGGATGAAGATGTTTTCTCAATTTGCTAGTGTTTTTTTTTTTTTTTTTTGATTGTCATGTGCATTTGTGCTCTCTCGGCCACCATAGTGTTTTGCAGCAGGAAGTTTTATTTAACTTCAGTTGACAGTCATGAGCCACTGGGACTGGTGACAGCAGGTTCCTGTCCTAGAGTCTCACAAAACGCACACTTTCATCTTCTCAGTTAAAGTGTCAACTAATATTCTGTCTGACAAATGGGTATTTTCTTCTCTCTCTCTCTCTCTCTCCCTCTCTCTCTCTCTCTCTCTCTCTCCCTCTCTCTCTCTCCTCTCTCTCTCTCTCCCTCTCTCTCTCTCTCTCTCTCTCTTGGACATACAGTAATTGGCATTTATTTAATGATAGAAACAGTTGGGGTTGAAAAAAAACAATGTGTATGTAGAATAACTGCTATGCAATGACTCAAAAATAAATAGATCTTCGAACCCCTTTAAAGCATAAGCATTTTCATTTTCAATTAATCAAGCTATTTGTCTTCACATAATAGCTTAAACCATAGCTTGTCACCACTTTTTACTAAATATAAAGGCTGAATCATGGAAGAATCTTTCTTTTGTTCCCATTTTGTTTATATTGGTTATATTGTAATAATGCATTAATATAGTTTTCTTAAAACCTAGAATTATCAACTACCTGACATACTTTACAATGTATACTTTTCTAGTCATCAACAAAACAAAGAAACTTATAAAGGTTTGGAACCACTTGAGGGTGAGTTAAGGCACCAGAATTCTTCAAACGACATTGAATAAAGTACAAAAATTATGTCTTTCAAACAAAATCTAGCCAAAAAAAACTATTTTTTTGAGTTCCTACAGCAGTTCGAAACAGCCCACCCAAGCAAACTTTTTGCGGGAGTTCGTTTTTGTCTTAAACACATTTGTGATACCACTGGGTCAGTGGCAACTATGTAATCGATGTGTGTTCTTGAACTCTACCTTCGTATTCTCACAGTTTATAGTCAGACAGGAGAAAAACATCCAGCATAGCAAAATTAATAGCAACATAAATACACTGAAGGGTCAAGTAGCAGAGTTGGTGCAGATGTACAGATTTTATAGGTTGAGCCACATCACATCACATCTGATAAAGTTCTAAATAGTGTGTATGTTTATATAGACATCAATAGTCCAATTTTAAAAGAATTAAGACAATACTCTGATTAAGAATCTACCATTTAAACAGCAATTTTTTATTAATTTTATCTGATTAAGGTCATAATTGAATTAAACAGAAATGTAATTAAGACATGTGGAGTATGCTGATTCTAGAGGCAATATTGAAGTGCAGTACAGACATGTAAACACCATAATCAAACTATTACCATCATGTAGGACTTTTCGCCGCGTTTTGTAACAGGATAGTCTACACACAAACAGCTATTCTCAACTATTCTCTGCACCTACCGAATCAGTGAAGGACCACAGAGACATACACCACAAAATGCAGAGTTTTTCTCCTATTCGGTATCAAATTCCATTAAAACAACACTCTTCCACCAGTTCCTACTTCGTACCTGCATCAAATACCTCATGGGAGGCATGAATGAAATGTTCCTGAATGAAAGTCAAAATGTCAAACTGCAGTTAAAGTTGACAAATTAAAAATGAAACACCCAACATTACTTGAAACTCCAGAGAAAATGTGGATAGTGTGGTGATACAATGACGTTAATCAATCTATGTGCTGTAACATGTAAAACGGGAACATGAAAGGAAGATTCAAAAATCAACTCATGAAAACACCTTAAACATAATATTTTCTTAATCAGATTAAGGCAATTAATTTGATTACTGATGTCCATATAAACGTATTCACAGTTCAGTTCATTGTCTGTCTACATCAAATACAAATCAATGTGACTTGCCGCGGTGGCACTTCTTGCTGCAGAAGGCTGTTAGCTAGATGTTTATGAAACTGTTATTTTCTCTCAGCCGCCATCGTTGTTGCGTTTAGCAGTACACTCAATTAGCATGACACATTTAAAACCCTGCCCACTGCAGCGTGGATGTGTCAGAAAGTTCGAAAACAGAATACCATCACTAAGCCTTTTCGAACTTCTATTTGTCCTCAAAGGAAGAACAAAAAAGAATGTCGTTTGAAGTATACTGTGGCCTTAAATTGTAATTTTTGGGTGAACTACCCCTAAAGATTCCATGAAGTGCTTTGAAATGTGCCTGTTTTATTTAATGTTTTATTCAATGTAATCTCAACTGAAAAATGAAGAGAAGGTTGTGCATAGAGTAGCTCCTCCTCTTTAAAAAAAACTGCCTATAGCGTTTTGCTTTTATCACAGGTCTGCCAGTGGGAGGGGTTGAGCTCAAACACATCAAATGTAAAGGAAATGAGTAGTGCCTTGAAGAGGGCGAGGCATGTCAGATACTACAGAGCATTTGATTGATCAAGAAACTGAAGTATGATGACGTTGCGTTTTCAATGTGGTTTTGGATGCAATATGTGGACTAGCCCATACAGAGAGATACTGAGAGATACATTACAAGCACTGATCTATAATACATAAGTGATTACAAGCCTTGTGGAGTGACTACAAGTTACAACACACAATTAAATGTATATTTTTTTGCAAACTACAGGAAACAAGGCAACCATTTTAATCACTGCACGTTTTGTAGGAAGGAGAAACACTTACAGGATCTGGAGCAAGAAGAAACTGGTCCATACAAACAGTGTAACAGTTACTGACAAAGTCCCATACATTAGTAGTCTGTGTTGTTGTGAAAATTAACTTTATTCCCCACAGCCACATGTCTGGCCATCTCTCAGTAATTGTAATCTTCACGTCATGACTCATGATTAATACCATGATCTCTCGCACACTGCTATTGTCTGAAGGGAAAGGCACGTTCACGTTTTACCAGATCTAGCAGTTCATATTTGGTATTGCTTCATGTCGACGTTGAAATGAAAAGGCAAAAGATCCAGATGAAAGACAAATTATTTAAACGACTCCGAGATGAATCTTTTATTAAAAAATCAATAAGATGCATTTTCAGTTTTAACCCTTAGTTGGATGTTTTCATTCACCTAGAGCTGTGTTACACACTGCATGGAAGGTCAAAAACACATAATAATACTCTTTAAAGCACAATATCTAATAGATATCCTTAAAACTAACAGACTGAAACTAACATCTAAAAAACGAATTAAATTTCATGGGACCTTTAAACAATAATAGCCCTAATATTAAGAGTCTCCTCATTTGGATCAGTTTCAAAATGTGAATGACGGTATATTTGAGTGCCAGCTCTATTCTTGGCTCCAGCATCCTCCTAAACAGGCCTGTTTAAGACCAGAGGATTTTCACCAGCTCTCTGATGTAATGCTAAGGCTAAACAAAAGTGCTAGTGCCTCGGCCGACATATGTTCCATTCACCACAGTGTCACTCTTCATTTGTAATTATTTTTTCCTGGTTGGCTCGCTCTCCTTCTCTTTGAGATAAATAGTGTTGGGACAATGGGGAGCACAGAGGACTGATGACCTGTTCCAGAGTGTTAAACCTGTGCTCGTGGCTGGAGAAGAGTGAGCGAAGATGACAACCATCACAGGGCTCAACTCCATTGTGAGGTATTGGCAGTATAGGCTGTATTAATTATATTTTTCTCAGTCTCTGTCACTAAAATGGATATCCTCATGTCCAGGGCCAGTGGAAATGATTAACAGATATTTCTCATGATATTTCAAAGTGTATTTTCAACTTGATAGAAGAAAGCCTGATACATGTTTCAAACATTAAATAACAGCTATTGATTACAGATTCAACATTCATTCATTTTCCTTTCTCTATTTCAGATGTCGCTATAGCGCAATAAACAGTCAATTACAGATTAACTAATACAGTTATTATGTGAAGAGTATTGGGCTTAAAATGCATTCATTTGAAAATTTAGTAGATTATTATTTAGTGATATCTAATGATCTTTAGTTGTAAATATTCACCAAACCCTGATGCCAATAATAAAATATACAATTATATATATATATATATTTCTGTTATATATATAGTTCTGTCTGGTTCTGGAATCTGATGGGCTGATAGCCATGCGATATTTCCATAATAACAGCACTCGTTCAGCCTCCTCATCCTT
>NC_079439.1:53751482-53791482 GCF_903798145.1 Danio aesculapii
TATTCAGCTTAAAGTGACATTTAAAGGCTTAACTAGGTTAATTAGGCAAGTTAGGGTAATTTGGCAAGTCATTGTATGACAGTGGTTTGTTCTGTAGACTATCCAAAAACAAATATTGCTTATAATAGGGGACTATTAATTTTGACCTTAAAATGGTTTTAAAAACTTCTAACCAAAATAAAAAACTTCTAGCCAAAATAAAACAAATAAGACTTTCTCCAGAAGAAGAAAAAAATATAGTAATTACTGTAAAAAAATCCTGAATCTGTTAAACATCATTTGAGAAATATTTGAAAAAGAAAAAATAACATGAGGACTAATAATTTTGAAATCAACTGTATATATTCTGATTGTATATAACATTTTGAAGAAACACTTAAGAAGAAACATTATATCATATCGCAGCCATACACACGACACGGTTGGAGGATTTCACTTACAGCGAGTATCTGAACTTCACACAAACCCCTTTCATTTCATTTTCTATTTATCTCCTTTATGACCGTACCCCCATGTGAGGGCATTTACTAGTCTCCCACGTTCATTTAGTCTCTGTGGGGGCTTGATCTCCGAGACCAGGCAGTGAGGAAAGCATTGCAGCCAATCCAGAAGCCATCAGTTTTCATCCAGCCCGGCCAGACCTCTGCATTAACGCTGCCCTCACGTTTATTGTTCTCTCATTGCACCTGTCAGCACTGCCTGACAGCACATTACCGCCACTGTGCTACAACAGAGGGGTCCATCAGGCAGCTATCAGGGCAGCCCGCGCCAGCCCTCGCAGCATGGGCAGATGGTAATAAGGTGCTGGGAGAGAGTGTGTGAATGGGTAAACACACACACACACATAACTCAAAGATGTTTCAATGTGGAAAAATATCCTTGCATACAATGCCATGCCATAATTTTGGCACTCTTGATTAATATGAGCAAATAAGACTGTGGAAGTGTATGTAACATGCATACAAAATAATTCTGAGAACAAAAAATTGCAAATATTTCACAGTTTGGTAAAAAAAAAAGGTCTTTGCTGAGTTTGTGTGCCACTATTAATAATAGCCCAATGCATTATTATGGGCAAAATATGTTTTGAAGTATATTCATATTGATATTTTTTATTTTTGACAACCCCTGTGTGACTAAAAACAGATAACTGTTCAATTATAACCTCCAGTTTCATAATATTATACACAAAAGTTAACAAACTCACTCATTCATTCATCACAATGGGTAAGAGCAAAGGATCAATCTGTGATTTCCAGTAAAAGACTGTTGAGCGTCACAAAATTGGAAGTGAAAAACACTTAAAAAAATTGCAAGAAGGTATCGCTGCAGCATGGAGACCTCCAAGTGGAAGGGATTACAGGTGTAGGTGGTGTAGACATTTAAAGCAAACAGGTTACTATGTGAGGTTGGGTTTAGGGTTGGGGTAGGTGTGGACATTCATAAAACACAATAGGTTGTTGGATAGACAGAATAGGTAGACACAAACACAAAAGGATGTTGACTCTATCTCATCTACAGGACATTAAATAAATGAAAACTCCAGGAGGTTTGTACAAACACGCATGGAGCTCAAGTTATACCCACTTGGAGCAGAGCAGTCTATTTGAAACTGGGTCCGACCTCCCTTCATATTCTTCTAGAAAATTGCCATTTCCACCACAGAACAATAACTGAACCATTGATAAGCCCCAGATAAAACACAGATAAGCCAATGGCAGCCAATGGCAAGTGTCTTGGCAAGGATTGTTAGCTCCATTAAAAAACATTGGAAGGTTTTGATTCGGTAATGTTTATGCTACAAAAAGTGTAGAACAATGTCCCTGGGGTACTTGTAAAACTGATTCTGGCTATCCAGAGATGATGTGTAATGGAGTCACAATTATTAAAACAGCCGTTGAAGTCAGTACAGTTGAAGTCAGAATTATTAGCCCCGCTGTTTATTTTTTTCCCCAATTTCTGTTTAAGGGAGAGAAGATGTTTTCAACACATTTCTAAACATAATAGTTTTAATAACTCAATTCTAATAACTGATTTATTTTATCTTTGCCATGATGACAGTAAATACTATTTTAATAGATATTTTTCAAGAAACTTTTATACAGCTTAAAGTGACATTTAAAGGCTTAATTAGGTTAATTAGGTTAACTAGGCAGGTTGTGGTAAAAAGGCAAGTTATTGTATAACGATGGTTTGTTCTGTAAACTATCGAAAAAAAAAAATTGCTTAAAGGGGCTAATGATTTTGTCCTTAAAATGGGTTTTAAAAAATTAAAAACTGCTTTTATTTTAGTCGAAATAAAACAAAAGACTTTTTCCAGAAGAAAAAATATTATCAGCCATACTGTGAAAATTTCCTTGCTCTATTAAACATAATTTGGGAAATATTTAAAAAAGTAGAAAAAATCAAAGGGGGGCTAATAATTCTTCAACTGTACTGCAACTACAGCTTGCTTCTATCAAGACCTAACTATATTTTACTAGTCAAATATAAACAAATTTAATTGTAAACACTGTATGTTTGTTTAAGTTGGCAAAAGTAAGGACAATGGTGTTTACTAACAGGTCACTAAAAAAAATCTGAGCTGAGCTAGAGAAAGATGTGTGCCACGCATGTCATAGATTTCAAATTATCAGAGTTTCCAAAAGTTCATTTTAGTTTCAGACATTGAAATAACACTGCTAGCAAATCAACCATTTATAAATCATAAAACACACAGCCATTGCCTGTTGTGTACATAATTAACATTTTTATGCTGTGTGTAATTGTACTTTTGCTCATCTGGGTCAGTTAAGAACTGTGATCAGTTCACACTGGAAATCTGATATTGGACACATTTAAAACAACAATATGAACAGCTACAGTATGCAAAATAATCAGATTTGAGAGAAAAAAAAAGTCTGATTTGAGTACTAAGCCTCGCAGTGTAAATTTAACTTAAGAATCACAACTGGAGAAATTAATTACTGTACAAACATATATAAAATCTGTCACTAGGGTGGTACCATTTCATACAATCTAGGCTCATTCTGAAAACGTACCGCTATATACATTTCTGAAGAGCACCAAATACGTCCCAGGAGCTATGTGTTTTTGCAGTTTTTCTTTTCGCGAATTCACCAGAGGCCACTGTGTATGCTTTTTAAGATCACAAATTTCTTTCACAAGTGCCATTCACACCTGCTGTTCTAGCATAAATCCACCAGAGGCCGCTGTCCACTGACTGACTGACCGATCGAGTAATACCCCCACAT
Organism: Danio aesculapii; assembly: GCF_903798145.1. Lineage (NCBI taxonomy): Eukaryota > Metazoa > Chordata > Actinopteri > Cypriniformes > Danionidae > Danio > Danio aesculapii. Next base: position 53,754,737 of record NC_079439.1, read on the forward strand.
ACCCCTCTCCCTAAACCCAAACGACAGTGTTTTAAAAAGCAATCCAGAAAAAGAAAAGCCACATTCTCACCGTTATTTACTTGTTTATTTTATTTTTTGTCTTTTGTTTTTATCTGACCCACTTTCTGGAACCGTTCTTCACCGGACTCGAACCCCGTTGTCGTGGTAAACTCTTTGCATCTCAAGTCTGCCAACATACATGTCAAACTACCGGACAAAATGGTAACAGCAAGAAAAGCTGTCCATAAAGAGGTAAACGGTCAGCTGGAGAATACGAAGGAACAGCGTCATACCACTTCGTAGCTTTCATTTTAAAGATGCAATAAAGCCATATGTACTTCTGGCTACATAATTTGAGATCTCCAGAAACATATATAGGCCTACTTTTTCAGAATGAGCCTATGTTGTTTTCAAAATGTACACTTTTGTACCATACAGGTGGTCATTACTACCTTTAGGGTATACTTTTGTACCTTTAAGGTGGTATGAGATACAGATTTGAACGTTTTAGGTAAATATGCACCTTTAAGGAACTGTTAAAAACAAAAATGTACTTTGAAAAGGTACCGCCATAGTGACAGATTTTGTACCCTCATTTCTGAGAGTGTGCAGTTTGGGGTCAGAAAGTCACTACAAATTGTCCGTTAGAGCTTCAAGAAAAAAAAAAAGTCTAATGTGATCCAAAAACATACCCAAGTGTCTTCATCACACATACATATAAACAGCAGGTAAAATAAGCATTAATCACATCACCATTTTTCTCAGAAAACATTTATTAAGGCTCTGATGATGTGGAATTTTCACCAAATGTCGCTAACAGCCAAATATGTATTTTTTCTAACCATTTTTGCTCATAAGGGTGCCAATATTAGTTGAGGGCACTGTATAACAACATCCTACTGACAGTATCTGAGAGAAACGCTCTACGCAAAACACTCGAACACACACACACAAAAAATAACAACACTGCAGGCCAATTTGCAGGGTGCTCTTACCTTGGGTAATCTACAAAATTGATAGATGTGCGTCATAAAAAAAATCTGAGTAGTCGAAGATTGTGTTCTTTAGCTGTACACTTCTTAGCCGAATTTCAGCAGACAGAAAATAGGGGTCATTTTAGTGAACAGTTTTGCTCTTCTGATGAGACCTTCATGTCTGGAGAAATGGAGGCCTGTACACAATAACAGCATTTTCAGTGCCACTTCACACCTCCAGAACACACACACACACACACACACACACACACACACACACACACACACACACACACACACACACACACACACACACACACACACACACACACACACACACACACACACAGAGATAAAAGTAGGATGGGAAAGTTTGGGGTTGGTGGATTTCTTTTTTCATTTTTGGTATGTTAGTGGTGGATATATAAATATATAGAAGAGTGAAAGCCACTAAAAATATTAAAGTATTTAGTAGAAAAAATACTAAACTAAACATAAAATACTAAACTAAACTAACACTGAGGGCCCTATCATACACCTGGTGCAATAAGGTGCAAGTATGGCGCAGTTTGTTGTTATTTTCAGACCAGCGCAACTGTAATTTTCACGTTTTGTACCACGTTGTTTAAATATCAAATCCATTTGCGCCACTTTGTGGACTTATGGGCATGCTGATCTATAAAAAAGGTGTTAAGGTGCATTGTTGGAACGTCTAAAGTCCGGCACAGAGCAGGTCCAGTTGCTTATGCAGGTCCAGTTGCTTACACATTGCTTAATATACACAGGATATACAGTAATACACAAATATCTTTACATATGAACACAATTAAAGGATTAAAATGTTACAAAAATTATTATTTTCTACATAAACAAACAAAAAAAAAAACACTGCCTTTATGCCTTCTTCATCTCTGGGTTATTTTTCAGTTTATTCATAACAATCTGCATTTGTTGAATGTTATTATTAGTAGCTGATTATTTATTATATGTATATTTATATTTGTTTTAATAAAAACAAGTTTAGATTTGTCCACCTGTCTGGTTTTATGAGTCACTATATGGGGCATAAGAATAGGACGTGTGTTTGGATATAACTCAGTTTTTTGACCAAACTTTGTTATTATTGTTTATTTATTTCTTTGCTGAAAATAAGAGCTGAATTTAGAAATAGTTTTGGGCAAAATAATCTTTGCCCAAAGGAAATTAAATATGTAGGCTAATGGATGTCTTCAGTGGAGTGAGTTTTCACCGTTTCCTTACTCCCCAAAATTAATGGAGTAAAATAAAGAGTAAAAGTAAAGTAAAGAGACTGTAAAGAGGCCAAAGGTAGAAGTCTCATTCTTTATTGTCGTGCTGCAGATGGTCTGTTTAACTGTTTTCTCGCCAGGCATCCAGTTTTTCCACTTACAAGTTCACCATATAAATAGCAAATGCACCATGGTGTGACGAAAAAGACTCTTAAAGGGAATGGAAGATAAGACTCTGATTGGTTTAATGCGTGTTATGCTCAAAACACACCCATAACTTATTAAGAGAATAAGCACAACCCTGTTAGACCATGTGCCAGGGTGCAGATTGTATTTTTCCTTTCTAAAAATAGCAAAAGTGGCTTTTAATGCTTTTGCACCATGCACTTTAGACATTGCACCTAGATCGATAAAATAGAGCCCTTAGTGTTGTGCAAGATGATATGTAAACTGTGTTTTCCGGCTGGATAAGGAATACCTCTGTGTTGCTGTTTAAAATTTTTACTTTGATCCATGTATTAGGGAGATACTGTCCAGCCAAGGAATTTTTGTATTTTTTAAAATTATTTTTATTATTAATTTATTATTGCCATCTCTTTATGCATCTTTATGGCATCTCCTAATGGTGTTCTTTGTTGTCTCAAAGTTAACTGTTTGGGAAAACAGCTAAATTTACCTTAATTTAATTAACTGTTTTGAAAACAGACTGTATACAGTTTTGTGAGAATCATCAGATGGTTTACTTTGTTGCAAGTGGTAAAAAAAATAAATAATTAGACAACATAAATGGTGTGTACACTGTATGATTAATCATATATATATATATATATGTATATATATATATATATATATATATATATATATATATATATATATATATATATATATATATATATATATATATATATAAATGTATAGACACACCTATCTATCTATCTATCTATCTATCTATCTATCTATCTATCTATCTATCTATCTACCTATCTATCTATCTATCTATCTATCTATCTATCTATCTATCTATCTATCTATCTATCTATCTATCTATCTATCTATCTATCTATCTATCTATCCATCCATCCATCCATCCATCCATCCATCCATCCATCCATCCATCCATCCATCCATCCATCCATCTAGATACCACTATAGAAAGTCAGTCTGTCTGTCTGTCTGTCTGTCTGTCTGTCTGTCTGTCTGTCTGTCTGTCTGTCTGTCTGTCTGTCTTTCTGTTTGTCTGTTGTCTTGTTAACTGTTTTCTCGCCTGGCATCCGGTTTTTCCACTTACAAGTTCACCATATAAATAGCAAATGCACCATGGTGTGACGAAACAGACTCTTAAAGGGAATGGGAGATAAGACTCTGATTGGTTTAATGCGTGTTATGCTCAAAACACACCCATAACTTATTAAGAGAATAAGCACAACCCTGTTAGACCATGTGCCAGGGTGCAGATTGTATTTTTCCCTTCTAAAAATAGCAAAAGTGGCTTTTAATGCTTTTGCACCATGCACTTTAGACTTTTCACCTAGATCGATAAAATAGAGCCCTTAGTGTTGTGCAAGATGATATGTAAACTGTGTTTTTTGGCTGGATAAGGAATACCTCTGTGTTGCTGTTTAAAATTTTTTACTTTGATCCATGTATTAGGTAGATACTGTAAGCCCTATGCTAAGCAGAGTCCTGACCCCTCAGTTCACACAGACATATAGCCCGGTCACCATGGAAACAGCATAGGCAGACTGGGGATACTTCTGAAATACATTTCTGCATATTTCCACAATCTTCTCACTGGCTCTGCCCTTAAATCAGATTCTTTCATCACACAACATGCACTATGAATTAACCTCATGATTCTTACAGGATCTCCACTGCAGTGTGTCAAAACAGATGACCTGAAAACTGGACTAGTGGATACGCAATATCATGCTAACAATTTAACCTGCAGAATGCAATGTTAGTAACATAAAAAGAAAGGATCTTTATTGGTATTGATGATTTTGGAGAACCTTTAACATCTATTGAAACATTTCATTCCTTCAAAAGGTTTCTTGGTCAAAAAGATTCTTTGGATGATTAAAATCCATGCAAAAACTGTGTATTTGAAGATCTTTTCCTTAATAATCAGTTTCCACCAGCATTAATTGGTTGCTACAGTACCTCAGACATTTTGATACATTTTAATAATGCTGGCTTGTTTTATTGAACCCAATTGTGCATTTAAAAAAAGACTTTTGTTATATGTCTGCAACTTATTTAAAATGAGTTGAATCAACACAATTAGTGAGTTGAATCAACACAAACAGTTTTTTTGGGGGGACAAAGTAGTTGTTTTATGTTTAATTCTCTTAAATTTGTAAAAACCATTAAGTTAACTTGGGACAACATGAAAGTATTGTGTGGAACCTGACTTTTATTTACAGCGTGGTTCAAGTATGGACAAACCCAATGTTTAGTTAACTGCATCAAACTAAAACAAAAATTATAACCCAACAATTGGGTTTGTCATATTTGAGCCAGCATTGGGTTAAAACAACCCAGTACTTTTTGAGTGCATTATCGGTTTGCTTTTCACAGACACTGCAGAGCCTGGTCTTTTTCAACTCAACATTTCCAGCAACACTAGCGTGGAACAAACAAAACACATGATCAACAATGGCGGATTCTGCATTACTATTTATGTTCATGCTTAACCTGCACTGACATCCAAATATGGGGAATTATAATGTAATGTGTACATTAGTGCTGATGGAGAAATAGGGTGGACCACAGTGTGCATTCTTCAAGTGTTTAATACAGTTTGTTATAGCCTATTTATTATCTCTAATTTAATAAGGTGCGAGCTGACATTTTTGAGTGGGTACTGTATATGCAACATTCACTTCAATGTGTTCAGAGTCCTAATTCTTTCACTTTGTCATGAGGTCTGTAGGTAGATCTACAATGTTTTGTTTTCACAATGTTTTGTTTTAAGTGTGAGTAGGCAAGTACAGTATGACCACTTATCCAGAGCATATCCAGAGTATCAGTGACCATCACCTCATTTGTAAACATTAATTTAAAAAAAAAACCTTTGTGAAAAAGACTGGATCTTTAATTTAGAGTTTGAAGACATAGTGCATGTTTAGATTAAAAGTAAGCACAAACAAACATAAACAACAATTGCAGAATATGTTGCCGCTTTTCAGTCTCCTAACGTTTCATCAGCTAAATGTAGATTTACTTTACATTACAACCAAATGCAGAGTGGCATTTTACACATGCAGTGCTGAGGCACCGCCAAACACATCGCTTACCACAGGTGCTGTTTACTGATGCTATTACTAATGCTGTTTCAAAAATGGTGTTCAAAAGTTTCTGTTTGTCTTTTTAGTGGTAACCCCAGCCCATGATATAAGCAGCTCTACTAGTTTTCTTTACTACACTGTCCTGACAGCATACGTTTTTAGGTCATTATAATTAAACTAAGTTAATCATGTTCTAACTTTATTTGATAAGTTACAGAAGATGTCTTAGTCAGTTTAACATAATATAAGTTCAATGGACTCATAAGATTAATTTGATTCAGCTTAAAAATTTAAGGCAACCAGGATTATTTTACAATGTAGTTTTCAGCTTCTTCTAATTTTTTGGTTTTGCTTATTACAAACCACTTTTCCTTGTTCAGAGCTAGTGCAAAAAAAGACAAATAAATAAATAAATAAATAAATAAAAACTTTAACCTCGGCTCTTGCTCTGAAGCAGCTCTATTGATGGAGAAAGGAGTATAAATGTTTTTTGGGAAAGCGATCCCGGTCTGCATCCAGACCCTTTTCGGGCATCATTGTAAAAAAAAAAAAAACCTTTTTGGTTCTCCCTGGCGCCTTTATTTCTAAGATTATGGCTATATAGCCCCTTTTAGAGGTTTCTCAGTAGTGGAAGGCATCATAGTTGGGTAAACTTAGAGTGCAGTGAATGCTATTAGCTGACATAATAAAAGAAATATGTCACAACGGTGTTATCAAGACTTTCAGAAAAAGTAAAAAAAAAAATTAAATATGTGAGAGTGATGACGGGCAGCCCTAGGAGAAAATAGCATCAAATTTACCCCATAGACGCCATTTACCCCATTTCAGCCCCATAGACGCTGCATTAGAAACAGCTCACATAAGCAGTAATTCATTTTTTGCAATTTGACGCAAAGATGATATATACATACATAAATACATGTAAATGTTCACATATTTAAAAAAATCTAAATATTAAAAACTTTCAAGTCTTTAAGATTATGATGACCGTTAAACACATCATAACAGTCTTGTGAAAAGAGTCCATTAGGTCACCCAATATTAGAAAACCGGAACAGGTGTGAGTGTGTGGTGCATGACAGGATTTGTAGTTCATATGTTGACAGATTTGTAGTCCTAAGTGAAAGTGAATGATTCCTGATGATGGATCGCTGGTGATTGAGACAATCTGTTTTGGTAGATGAGATAATAAGAAGATGAGGGATAGCATTGCTGTTTATGCCTGACATTTAATTCCTAATTTATTTTATTTAAATATTAATTTAGTTGGCCAGGGGATTTACACCTACCTAAAACCCCAGTAAGCTACAAAAATTAGGTATCATTGGAAATAAGACACTTTGAGTTGTACTATGATCCATTTAGAAACTTTTACACAAAAAAATATAAAACGTTATAAATTATGAAGTAATGAGAAAGAAAAAATTTACAGTGTTCAATATTTGTTTTTCCATATCCGAACACAGGAAAACATTAATGTAATAACCTAGAAATTTGCCTTGAGAGCTAAGTGTCTCATGAGTTTATATTTTAAATTTGATGAAGATAGCATGCAAAATGAGATTTCTGCTAAATGTTTTCCGAGACTATATCGGTGTCCTTCTCTCCCTCACCAACAGAGGCACGTTCTAAATGACCTTTCCAAACTAAAACAGTAACAGTTGCTGAATAATTTGGTCTACATTCACAGTTTATGTATCTTTGGAAAGAAGACACTTTGGGCTTAACTATCCATACTCATCATCTATACTCATCTTTCCAATTTGAGCTAATTTCCAAACTTTTTTGAGATTTTCTATTGGCTAGAATGCAGCAGCTGCAGTTAGATTTCTTTCATTGCAATTTACAAAGTCTAAAGCTGTCCCAAAGAGAAGTGAGAATTCTTAGACACATATATCTGTCGGATAGTAAAGACATTATATGTGCAGCATTCCAAAAAATTGCTTACAGCAGCTTCAAACCGCAATCACAAAAGTCAACATGACTTATACATTAGAGACATGAAAGAAGTTTGGGTCTCTCATTGTAAAAGAGGTCAGAAATGATCTGCGCCATCCTGCATGATAATCTTTTGCTTGAACCTTTAACGTCCTTCATTCTGGTCTCTTTAAAGGTGAACTTTAATACAAAGTAATTAATGCTGACAAGATATGCAAAATATATGGATCAAACATTTAATGAGGCCCTTTTAACTTCCAGTTCAAATGAAAGGGTCCTGAAGAGATCTGCTCTTAGTCCAAGGATAATCTGCAAATCTGCATGAGTCAGACGGGGAGAAGCTTCTGTTTACACGCGCTTGTAAGCTGAACTCAAAAGATCGGTCATTATATAAACCGGATAACCGCTGAACTATTTCTGATCTTCACACAAACATCTGGCTCATTTACATGCAATATTTGATCTGATTTGTAGAGCTAATCTGTTGCTTTACCATAGCAAGCAAGACAGTGTCAAAATATGCAAGACAAGTATTTAATCAATGCATTTTTAAATAGGGTGTTTATTTCGGCAGTTTGAAAAGTATTGACATGGTTAATTAGTTTGATAAATAAGAGTAATGTTGATAGGATTTTATTCATTTTCACGTCATTTGTGACTCTGGACCACAAAACCATAAGTGTCAATATTCTTGGAAACTGAAATGCATAAATCACATGAAAGCTGAATAAATTGATGGATAAAAGCTTTTCATTAATGTATACTTTGTTAGTTTAGGGCAATGCTTGCCTGAGATCAGGGGCGTACTTAACCAATAAACGAAGTAAGCAGCTACTTAGGGCTCAGGGAATTAGGGGCCCCAAACAATGCTAAGAAGAAGAAGAAGTTTTAATCATATAGCTCTTCTATAAATGTTCTATCATATGTTGTAAAATCCCCAATGAATAATGGAACGTATCTTGTGTACTGCACATGCGTACGGTGTGAGCAGTTCAAAGACACTGCCAGAGCTGAGATAGAGGCAGGTGGAGTGTGCAAGAGTGAGAATTTTGAGAACATTATAACATTATATATAAAGTGTAAATAAGACAATGAAATGTAGCTACATCCGCGATGCTGCTTTCTGGCCGAAACACCTGTCGATGATGAGTGCAGTGAGCTTGTTAAGAGAGGGCCTGTTCCAATTAAATAAAAATTCTCAGTGAAACATAATGGCCACCGATTCACAAACAGCAATCATTCAGTTTATTTGAAAAATGGGGGAAAGATTAGTTTGATTGATTGTGAATTAAATATGCTCAAAGGTGTTTTTTATTTTATTAACATTAAAATCTTTTTACAAAAATGTCTAATTAACTGTACTTAGTTTGTGAACTTATTTTTTATTTGTGACTTTATTGCATTTAATTTTACATTAAGAAGATAAAGGTTCCTTTAAATATATAAATATTTAAAATATACTTTAAATATTTTAAAATACTTTTTACATATATTTATTTAAATAATTTTTAACATGCAATTTAATGTATAATGTAATAGGGTTAGTGAAGGTTTACATGTAATTGCGAAGTATCTTATAGTCAGTTAAATGTCTGCTGAAGAAGGAGTACCTTTAGAGAAAGAGAATGTTTTTAGTTTAATCCTATGGTCCGATACCTTTAGAATTCCTTAGGGCCCCCAAATTATTAAATCTGCACCAGCCTGAGATACAAAAATTTGAAAATCTGGAACCTGAACGTTCCAAAAAAAATAAATATTGAGAAAAATCTCCTTTAATGTCGTCTAAATGAAAAACTTAGCAATACACATTGTAGCACTAATCAAAATTGATTTTATTATATATTTATAGTAGGAAAATTACTAAATATCTCCACAGAAGATGATCTTTATGTATTATTCTAATGATTTTGGGCTTTTTTTATATTAAATTAATAATTAAAAAATATTTTCGATGATTTTGACACTACAATGACTTTTGGGCCATTGCATAATACTACTGCATGAGAAAACAAAAGAGTTTTGAGGTTCAGAGTCACAGATAAATTGTGGGGTTATATGAGGTGTCATCAGCTTGACAAAAAAGTAATGTTAATAGTGATTTTTGAACCAATATTTTATATTAATGAATTTATTTAAATGTAATTATTTTAAATTGCACATTTATTTTACTTTTATAATATGTTTATTTAGCAATAGCAATGTTCAATTTGCCATTTTAATTCATTGTATTCACACCACTGAAGACCATTAGTCTACATATTTACTTTTGTTTGCTAAATTCAGTTCTAATTTCCAGCAAACAAATAAATGAACAATAATAAGGAAGTGTGGCCAAAAAAGTTATATCCAAACACACGTTCTATTCTTATGCTCCATATGGTGATGCAGACGTCTCCAAAAGCCGACAGGTGGACAAATCTAAACTTGTTTTTATTAAAACAAATATAAATATGCATAAAATAAATAATACTGCTGATAATAATAACATTATACAAATGCAAATTGCCATGAATAAACTGAAAAAGCCCTCTGAGATGAGGCATGGAGGCACTGGTTTTTATATTTATGTAGGTAATAATAATTTTTGTAACATTTTAATCCTTTAATTCATATGTACAGATATTTGTGTATTGCTGTACATTCTGTGTGTATTAAGCAATGTACAGTATAAGCGTTTTAACTCACATAGACATATAACACGCTCTGCGCTGGACTTTAGACCAGCTATTAGTATAGCGATGGCTCAGTTTATTTTAGTTCTTCAAAATAGCAACACGCCAACGATGCGCCTTAACACACCTTTATTTTAGACCAGCACACCCATTAGTCCACAAATGGGTCCAAATGGATTTGCTGTTTAAACGACGCGGTGCAAAACAAAAAAAACAAAACGGTTGCGCTTTTCTGAAAATAGCAACAAATCGCGCCAAACAAATCTTGCGCCTTATTTTGCCAGGTGTATGATAGGGACCTAAATATTTTTATATTAATATTTTAGTTTGGCTTATTTATATCAGCTGAAAACCAAACATTAGTCTAAAAATTAATAGCCCACAATTTTTTGTACTCTTTGTACATATTTGAAGTACCATTTATTTCCATAGCAAACAAATAGTGCAGGGTACATTTAAAAGTTTAATACTTAGTAGCTTGTCCAAATCCCTTACCATAAGTATGAGCAGTGCGCTTGCCTTAACAAGCACATTACAGGCCTAACAAACATTAAGATTGCCTCATGCCGCTATACTGAATATGTCTGTGCAACACACGCGCGCACACCTTATCTCGCCTGCAATCCTAATCTCATTAAGGCTACATTGTTAGCAGTGGAATTCTGGGATATCAGATTGACTCTTGGTATTTTTTAGCCATGCATCAGCCTATTGCTATTCTCCCTCATGGCAGCGAGCGCGCACCTCTGGCCTCCCCGAGCGCCAGCCTGACCAGCACACCCTCCACAGCTGCCCGACTCGCTGCCTCTCAAAGACTAATTCACTCCATATTTAAATAAGATATTAAAGTTTCATTGCTGGCACCTGGATGAGGCTGCTGCCTGCCGGAGACTGAGGGGGCATCTAGAGGCCTGTTGTGCCTTTGGGATGAGGAGAGGAGACACACACACTTACACTCACACACACAAAATAGCAAATAATTAGGGCCCGGTGAGCAGCTGGACTGACAGCCTACAGGAGCCTCGCTGGGTCAAAAGAAGGTCCTGTTAGAGAGAGTGAGAGTTAGTGAGAGAGAGAGAGAGTTGGGAAGAGGGAAGGAATTTGGTTTATCTTTATCATGAATAAATATGCGTCATTTATTTGAAAGTTTGCCCAAAAACGCGTTGCTACAGTACATCTCTTACCCTCAGGCTGATTTTTTTTCCTACTCGTCAGTAGAACATATTTTTTAGTTCAAACTGTCCTTAGTCAAATTGGTCATTGGTGCTTTATAAAATGCAAGTCAATGATTATTGGCAAATATAGGGTAAAATACATATACAAACACATACAGCATATAAAACACATATACAAAATCCATAACCATGGCTCTTATTATAATCAAATCGAGGTCATAGGGTAATAATGTTGTAAATAATGTTCAGTTTAGGGTTGTTGGGGGCTCAGTGGTTAGTACTGTTGCCTCACAGCAAGAAGGTTGCTGGTTCGAGTCTTGACTGGGTCACTTAGCATTTCTATGTGGAATTTGGATGTTCTCTTCATGTTGGCGCTGGTTTCCTCTGTGTGCTCCGGTTTCCTCCAAAGTCCAAACACGTGCGCTGTTGAGGAATTGAATAATCTAAACTGGCCTAAGTGTATGTGTGTGCATGTGAGAGTGTATGGATGTTTCCCATTACTAGGTTACATGAATAATGTTCAGTTGCTTACAGACTCGTCGTTTCGCTTCATATGACCTGATTCATTAGTTTTACGACTTTTGTTTAGCTATATAATATATTATATAACTGCCGATAGCAGTTGATGTGCATTTTAAAAATCACCAAAAACTAACAAAAAACAACAAAAAAACGTATTTATTGTTCTATTGAAATAAACAAAATTTGTCTATTTATTTTAAGTCATTTCCACTTACATTGCATTTAAATAAAGTAAAATATCAAGTTAAAACTTGTGAATGTACAAAAATATATATTTGAAACATACACCACCTGACAAAAGTCTTGTCGCCTGAGCAGGTTTTAGAAACAACAAACAATAACTTGAGTTGATTGAACTTCTAGTTGATCGTTTGGTATCAGAAGTGGCTTATATGAAAGTCAAAGGCCTCTAGATTACGCTTATTTTACCAAAATAAAATATGATCATGCCTTAATTTTTCATTATTTAATTAGGACAGTAAGGTCTGACTTTGCTTAGACAAAAGTCTGGTCACTTAACAGAAATAATGTACAGTGTAGAATATAAAGTCATGGTGCAGTGGAAAAAGAATGAATATTGTGTATGACTCCCATGAGCTTGGAGGACTGCATCCATACATCTCTGCAATGACTCAAATAACTTAATAAAGTCATCTGGAATGGCAAAGAAAGCATTCTTGCAGGACTCCCAGAGTTCATTAAGATTCTTTGGATTCATCTTCAATGCCTCCTCCTTCATCTTACCCCAGACATCCTTAATAATGTCTATGTCCGGTGACTGGGCTGGCCAATAGTGGACCACCTTGACCTTCTTTGCTTTCAGGAACTTGTGGAGGCTGAAGTATGAGGAGTGCTAGATTGTTAAAGAATTCGCCCTCTCCTGTGGTTTGTAATGTAACGGGCAACACAAATGTCTAAATACCTCAGGCTGTTGATGTTTCCATCGACTCTGAAGATCTCTTGCACACCCCCATACTGAATGTAACCCCAAACCAGGATTTTTCTTTCACCAAACTTGACTGATTTCTGTGAGATTCTTGGGTTCATGTGGGTTCCAATAGGTCTTCTGCATTATTTGTGATGATTGGGATGCAATTCAACAGATGATTCATCAGAAAAATCAACCTTCTGACACTTTTTCAAATATTCAACTAGAAGCCAAGTTATTTTTCTTTGCTTGTACAACTGGGATTAACAACAAAACTTTTGTCAAGTAGTGCAGTTTTGATTCGCTTTAATAGGTTAAAATAACATAAAACATTTGCTGCCATGGCTTTAGATCATATTATGTTTTAGAGTACCTACACTTTCAATGTTTTTTTAAACAAATCTTTTTGAGACAAGACAAGTAATAGTAAAAAAAAACCCACACACATTTCACTTTTGATATCATTAGAAAAAGTTACCTGACTGAAAATAAGACCAGCTGATGGGGTCACATAAAACCCTAGTCCTATCACAGATGGATGAGAGACTTGAATTTTTGGACAATATTGTATCTACACTGGTGTGAACTTTAAAAGGAGAGGAAAGAAAGCCCCTCTAGCATTCGGTATGAAATATATCGAAAAAATCAAATTAGCAGGGCCCTGATATTAAAATAATAACATTTACCCCAAGCATAAATGGTTTTAGTTCTAAAATCAATACGCACACTCAATAATGCAAGTGCATTATTATAAGATAATAACGCAGGAAAAAACCTGTGCATTCCATAGAACATTAGAAGGAACACACAGAGGACTCTGTATTATAGATTTCATAATTTCATATCAAATGTCACATACTCCCATAGGACGTAATACGGTTACATCTCTAATAGGATTTTTTTTTCTCTGATATAAAATTACATTTAAAGAAATCAGACACACTTGGTAATGCAATGAAAAATAATTTACACCGCTCCTGCCGAGTGTTCTCCCTGTGTTTCGTACCTTAAGGTTCTTTTGAGGGGGCACGCAGAATATAACCTTTATCGCCATATTATAAATGTAAACTGTAATTACCACATTTTCACACATTTTTGTACCTCGAAGCAGAGGCCATAACAAATCTAAAAGAACAAAACGAGCTAACTTAATAAACAACACTCTATTCACAACACATTTCCACTGGCATAGTAACATCGTGAATAACTGTCCAAGGTTCCATACCTATTTATAAGCACAGTGGAAGGCCAAGGATTTGATTCCCTGCTCTTTGTATGCGTTGTTTCATTTGTGTCTTTTTGTTAAGACATAGTGACGATGTTGAGTGTCAATAAAAGCTATTCCAACACTATTGGAATGTTTGAGCCCCATAAGCTTTCAGGAAAACATGCCGTTTAGAGATACACCCTAACATATTTTGAAGATATTCAGTTACGTCTGCTCGTTCTCCAGCGTATTAAGAATGTCGAAATAGATATCCAAGGGCAAATTAGCATATGAGTTTAGTTTCAACGATGTGACAGATCACAGCTATTCTCTTCAGTCTCTTTGATTGACAGCTGAGTGGACTCCACCCCCTAAGCAGAGAGAATAGGGCTCGTCAATATGGCGTCTAGCGAGCTCAACTGAAACAAAGGCTCTCCGCCGTTTCCATTGCGACTAATCTAATTGTCTATCGGCCAATGTCACGAATCCACGGCTGAAGTAATGCCAGGAATATATACCACACATTCATTTACACTTTGTTCTGAGATCTATTTGAAGCACTCAACAATTTTCTCTGATGGCCAAAAATAGAGAAGGCACTACGAGGAGTTCAAAAGAGCCTGGAATTAGCCCTCTTCCTTTTACCTGCCGGCTGTGAGAGCACTCGAGAGAAAATGTTGTCTAGTATCTGGTGGGGTGAGCTGGAGATGGTCAGCCGCAGGGCTGATGGAAGACGGAGGGTGTCATTTTAGTATATCAAAGCCTGATCAGGGCTATCCATCTTTGAGGAACTGAAGAGGGGGAAACAGACCATATTTGTGATGTGGGAATGTAAAGAGGAGGTGTAAAAAACAAGACAAGCCTCCATATGATAAGAGGAGGCATTATGCTGATGTGTCGTTTTGTTTTCTTGTTGTCACGGATACAAAGAGGCTGCATAAATAAGGTATTTAGAGGGCTGCGCTCTGATGTCTCGATTGCGTTCGTTCAATCGCGCTTCTGTAGGCATTTTTTTTTCTTTTTTTGTGTTCAGTTGGAGGCATCTGCTCAGATCCGGCCCATTTTATGCAGACTGTCACAGCCTCTGTAGTGGCACTACAAACGGCAGGGTTGGCTGTAAACTTTTCCCCCCGCAGGATAAGCGTTGTTGGGATAGCGCCACCCTGGGGAATCTCCTTCATTCGTTCGACTCAGCGTGGATCTGAGAGCGCGTCTGCCTCGTTCTCCTTCAAATGCAAACAAAGCCTTTCTCACAGCCCATTTCACTTAGTCATTTCAGCAGGAATGCATGTTAGTTGGATGGAGACGTCATTTGCATTGCATTTGTCATTCGTAACACCTTTGGTCAGGTAGATCTGAAAGGCTTTCAAGGTACTGGACCTCAGTGCTGCATTTTTCCTCTTTTTAGGACTGCTGAGCTGGCGTATTGCATCTTCTGTCATATCCGCTCTCGCTTTTCCCATACATAAAATATCAAACATCTGAGGGACAATCCAATGACCTCTACTGCCCTCGCTCTCTCCCTTTCTCTGTTACCCAAACACACACACACACACAATCACACTCAGTCTCAGCACCGATCTCACATCCCCCACCGCATACGTGTCTTGATTTATTTTCACCAGTCCTCCACCTTATGATGATGTATTTGCGACATCTGGCGGTATTCACTATTTCCTTAGCAATAGCGAAATGAAAAGCACTACAAGGGGGGAGATAGAGACAGACGGACAGATAGAAAATAGAAAAAAAGGCAGAAAGACTGAGAGAGTGAAAGGAAATACGAGCGAAACGAAGCCCGAGTCAAGAGGTACCGCAAAAAATCGAGAGACAACGGCAACACACAAAGTTGCATGTCTTAAGCAGCGAGACCTTCGAAATCTATTCCGAACGGCTTGGATACCCCCTAGTGGGAGGACAAAGGCAGCTATACTTGTCAGAAATGGGGGCGACCAAACAGCCATGAATCCATAGGGTCCAGAGGTCATCCTTCTTGAGCTGCGGTGACATCATAACAATAGGACACTTCTACAGCCTTAGAAATCCAAGCTGATTCATTCGGCGAGGGGCTAAAAAGAAGCGCGCCTTGTAATTCCCACACATTCACCAAGAGACAGCGAGGGAAAGAACTAGACAGACAGAAAGAGGGAGAAATAGAGGAGGAGGTGCAGCCTGGAGGAGGATAGCAGCAGGGAACGTATAGGCCTCACTTCAAGCCTTTCTTTCTTCCTTTTTTTCTTAAAGGAGATGACTTAATTCGCTTTCTTTTTACATCTGGAGAGAGACTTTGTCATAGAGACTTGTCTTGACCGTCAAGTACACGAATTACTGCACAACCATGCGTATAACCATGCACACTTTGTGAGTGTTGCGAATAATCCGAATAGAGGAAAAGGGCACACTGATTAGCCATATAAGCGTTTATTTCATGCAAGCGGCTCATCAACATTAATAGACAATGATTGATGATATGTATCTCCTAATTAGTGAAAAAACAGCAGATAATTGGCCATTATCAGAAAATTAGCTGAAGAACAACCCATAGCAAAAGCTCGGAATAATGCAAGCCGGCACGACTTTTTCGAGTTGCGTAAATGTTTACGTAACTAAACCTTAACTCTAAACAACAGACGTTCTAAATGGCGTTAAGCTTCCTCCACACTTGCAACAATGGTGCAATGGCACATTATGTAAGCACGAGAGCTATAATGAGATCATACATTCATGTCGAAAGTGTTAATTAGTCTATCTGCCCGAGGTTGAGGGATTCCGCTGCCTTCGTTCATTGTTTTTATAATCCTCTGCGCGCATTTATAATTCATCGTGTCGTGCCACGCTAACACGTTTTAGCCATCTTTTTTGTCTGTTTATGAAGACTCCATCGCGGTCATGATGCGTTTGAAAGCAAATGAAAATCTCTCTTTCTGTTCCCCCCCTTTCGCTGCCTGACTCAGCTGCCAGCCATTTTGACAGCTTCATTTGTGATGCCGTTCTTTGATCGGGGCTGTCACTGATATCCAATGCCAATGAAAGGCTAAAACTAAACCGACGTTTGCTCGCTACTAAGCTGGTCCGTTTTATTGGGCGTCTGCTTTAAACAAACGTGCCGTCTCGTCTACTGTGGTGACGTGCTCGTCCCATGAGGATGACTGCTTTTGTAAACTAGGAAGGGAGTGTTAGTTTGTCAGCTGCGGTGCAAATGATATGAAATTTCACTTCTCTTTTGCATTACGGTTTGAGTGAGGATGTAGATCTCATCGTGAAAAACAAGCAATATGAGAAGTGTGTGAGATTTGGTTTTAGACAAAAGCTCACACGTACCGTTTTCTTGTAAAATAAACACAAATAGCTGCTTTTTAAACCTGGTAATATGTTTTTAGTACGGATCCTAATTGGCATGAATGGTGTCTTGTGGAACTTGATGATGTAATTCTTGCCTGTTATCGAAGGCCTATAATTTGTTTCTCACTGCCTCTTGTCGACAGAAATTGTCTCTCATTGTTCACACCTAGACAGACTAAAGTGCCAACCTATGAGTTGAAGATGTAGTTAACTCAAAAATAGAAATTCTGTCATCATTTATCCAACCTAATGACATCAAAAACTCACATGACTCTCTTTTGCAGAGCAAAAAAGTGAAGAAACGTCCAGATTTTTTTTATCATAGTAAATGAGGTTAAAATATTTGAACCCCCACGAACATGACATAAAAGTATAAGTACTCCACACAGCATTGTGTAATGACATCAACATAGGCTCATTCTGAAAATGTAGCCCTATATACATTTCTGGAGATTGCAAATTATGTTGCCAGAAGTACGTACAGTATGGCTGCATTTCGTCTTTAAAATTAACGATACGGAGCGGTATGATGCTGTTCCTTTTCTCGCTTACCAGCTGACTGCTTACCTCCGCATGGATGGCTATCCCGCTGTTACCAGTTTGTCCAGTAGCTCACCATGTATATCGGTAGACTTGATAGAGAGGAGTTGACCACGATGGCGGGGTTTGAGTCCGGTGAAGAACGGTTCCAGAAAGTGGGTCAAATAAAAACAGAATGCAAAAAATAAAATAAACAATAAATAACAGGGTAAGAATGTGGTAAAATCAGAAAACGTGGTAAAAATTAGATGAGGGCTTTTCTTTTTCTGGATTGCTTTTTAAAACTGTTGGTTGGGTTTAGGGAAAGGTGTGGGCAGGTCAATCTGTGCTTTTGAAAATACTTTTGGTTGGGTTTAGGGAAAGAGGAGGGTGAGTCAGTCGATCGGTTAGTCAGTCAGTTATTCAGTAAGACGACAGCAGCCTCTGGTGGATTTATGTGAGAACAGCATGCGCGAATGGCACTCGTGAGAGAAATTTGAGATCTCAAAAAGCGTACATAGCAACCTCTGGTGGATTCGCAAAAACAAAAACGGCAAAAAAACATAACTCCTGGGTATGTTTTCAGAATGAGCCTGGGTTGGATGATATGATCACCTTTTTATGAAGAACAGGGTGCAATTTAAGTGTTATTTACTCTCAAATAAAATAAAAAGCATTGATACACTTATTTATTCTCATGCTTAAACCCAATATGAATGCTTTCCATATTGATATTCTGTTGTCTATATAACTTCACAACTTATATTAGTATTCACCTAGTCATTGGAATATTAGTAGACTATTTGCTTAAGATCCACTAACGCACTATTCAATGGTCTGCAACTGACATTCTGTTACTAAGGCCCAATCACAATTCTATTTTTGCACTCTATTCTATCACTGGGAAACACCCATACACACTCATTTACACACATACACTATGTACAATAAAGCTTACCCAATTCACCTATACCACATGTCCTTGTGGGGGAAACTGGAGCACCCTAAGGAAACCCACGCGAACATGGGGAGAACATGCAAACTCCACACAGAAACGCTTTAAAATATTTTGGAGCAGTAAACATGTCAAGCTATATAATTCAAATGAAGTATTCACTTCATTAGTTTCAAAAACACAGATTTCTTTACAATTTAAAATGGCATCTTTGAATATTTTTTCTGCTGGAGATACTGTTGTCCTAAAAAACTAAAACAAAAAAATGTAAATACAAAATCTTGCACATACCTTAGGAATGGTATTACAAAAACTTTGGGCGGTTTTAAAACCTTGACTTTTCCAAACCGCGGTATACCTTGAAAACGGTTATCATTTCATGCTTATTGCTTTCTTACTTTAATGAGAGTTAGTTGACATGAAGTTTCAAAGTAGCTTATATAGTCAACAGAATGTATATAGGGACCATCAAAACAGTGTAACCATCAAACCTGATTGGTTCACACATAAGATGTGATTTAAAGGTTTGTTCACCCAAAAATGACAATTCTCTTATTATTTACTCATTACTAAATAATCCCATTGGAGGCCTATTGATGTATATGGAGAGTGAGAGCTCTTGGATTTCATCTAAAATATCTCAATTTGTGTTTCAAAGATGAACTAAGTTCTCAGGTGATTGAAACTACTTAAAGTACTTTTAAACAACGGGAGCAGTGGGAGAAGAACAGAATCGCTCAACTTGTGTTTCGGACCAAGCAATCAAACCAACAGCCTAAGACACTGCCAGCCAGAAGTACAGGAAGCTGTTGCCTTTGCTCATGCCCTCTTACTGCTTTTTTCCGATGCAGACGGTTGATGCTCACCGCCGGGGTCGGCAACCTGAAGAGAGGCGGGCTGGTCTGAAACAACGTGTATTCTGACCTCTCTCAAACCAGGAGAGGACGAGCAGCTGCGGGCATGAAGCCAGCATGTGGTCGGGCTTCCAGGAAGGAGAGAAAAGTCTTCAAACGGCTCACTCCGTCAAGTAGTCCATGGCCTGACATTGAGCTCTGGATTGTACGTGCGGTTGTGAGGAGGGCCTGGACGGGCGGCGTTGAATGACGGATTGCCTGAGAAAGCATCGGGTCAGCGCAGAGCCAACACGGATGCCCCCAATCCAGGCACCCACTCTCTGATTAGATCTGCTCCCCTTCCAGCAAGAGCAGCCAAGTTCAAAAGAGACAAGAGATGAATGAGAGGATGGCAGAGAGAGATAGAGAAGGAGAGACCGGGGGAGTGACAAGGAGCATCATTCATCTCTAAATGGCCTTTCATAACATTGTCACTGGGTATCACAGAAATTGCAACAAACAGTCGCACTTCTATAGATGGTTGCCAGTAGATGAGACATACAGTAAGGAATAAAGAGCGAAGATGCCTCTGAGGAATAACTAGGTTTGAGGAATCTGCCCCCAGCCAATCTGGACATCAATTTAAAAACGTCAAGATTAGTCAACTTGGCTTAACTGAACGAATCAAGTATGGCAGTTATGACGAAGCAGAGACACAAATAGATGTGACGTAAATTGTCAGAAGGGGAAATCATCTCAGCCAACACGGGCATTGGTTCAAAGATACATGAAGAGGAAGTCACCAGACATAAACATTATAGAGCATGTATGGTGTAAGATGAAGAAGGAGGCATTAAAGATGAATCCAAAGAATCTTGATGAACTCTGGGAGTCAGGCAAGAATGCTTTCTTTGCCATTCCAGATGACTTGATTAAGTTATTTCAGTCATTGCAGAGATGTATGGATGCAGTCGTCCAAGCTCATGGGAGTCATACACAATATTCATTCTTTTTCCATGAATTTATATTCTATAATGTACACTATTTCTGTTACGTGACAAGACTTTTGTCTAAGCAAAGTCAGTACTGTCCTAATTAAATAATTAAAAATCAAGGCATGATCATTTTTTATTTTGGCCTTTGCCTTTCATATAAGCCACTTCTGATGCCAAATGATCAACTAGAAGTCAAGTTATTATTTGTTGTTCCTAAAACCTGGATAGGCGACAAGACTTTTGTACAGGTACGTACACAGTTTGGAAAACTAATTTCTCTGCCTACTTTTCCTCCAGCTTTTTTAATGGAAACACATAGAGAAATGATGCATATGTTTCCTTTCTTTTACAAACTTTATTAAGAATAATCCATATTCTATTCAATTACTAAAAACAAAACAGAAAACTATTTACTCTACAATTGCATGTAGTCCGATATACTCTATAAGGTCATAAATAAAACTAATTGTAAAATATTTTTTGCCTATAAAATTGCATTTGGTTTATTTATTTATTTATTTATTTATTTATTTATTTATCTTTAATGAATTACTTTTATACTTTTGACATACTCAAAATCACAGGAGAAATGTTGCATATATGTCCTACCCAGATGCATTTTTATTATACTTTAAAGGGCACCTATTTTACCCCTTTTTCAAGATTTAAGATAAGCCTTTTGTGTCTCCAGAATGTGTCTGTAAAGTTTCAGCTAAAACACTCATCAGATTATTTATTATACCTTTCAGAATATGAGATATTTGATCTGTTAAGACAGTGTAGCTGATTTTGTTGCCTGTGCCTTTAATGCAAATGAGCTGGTTCCCCCACTCATCATTCCATGTGCGTGTCAGAGCCACAGAGATCTTTCAGTATTGCTCTGATGCGTGTAGCCTTCACCTGCTGCATCTCACGTAGATAAACAGCACAGTGACAGACAAGAATGAGGCTGATCTTCCTTACTACAATAAGAACTTTTCCAATGGTTATTTGATGTATTTGTTGTGGAGTTACTTCAAGCCTTTCTGCAATGATGAATCACATACAATGTCATTACAAAATTTGCACGGACACACACACAGGCATACATATGTGCAAATGTGACAGCAAATGTGACAATACATGTTAATATGCACTACTGTATTGATATTACTTATGATAATGTACAAAATAATTCTGATTCTAATCTAATAATTCTAATTCTAATAATTTAACATCCACGAACCAGGATTAAAGCGTCTTCTTTGATGATTGTACTGATATGCAGCTGTGGTGATGAATTACAGCAATTTTACTCTTTTCTTTATAACAAACATGCACTGTTTTAGAAACATATAAAACTCATTCTTGAGGTGCTGCTGATCACAGAGAACTGAACAGAACTTTTAATACTGCTTTAATAAAGCTGCTTTGCACAAGTTCTGTCTTGTGGATATGAGTATACGCATTACTACGGAGACATATTAAAATGCGGTTGTCAATCAATTCAGTGGGAAAAACAGTCACATTGCAGTGGGCCTCAAAATGGATCCTATTTTAAAGTCAGAAAATGTAAAAACAATACACTTAATGTCTTTATATCACCCCAATATAACTGTGGACACTATACCTACACACAGTTCTGTCCAAACACCTTACAAAAGGTGATTTTCATCATAGGTGCTCTTTAAAACATTAAGATATATGCTTGTTTTAAAAAGAATTGGAAAGTTATAGCAGAGATTTCTGCTTGTAAATTTTGTAAGAAAATCTTTGAAAGAAAGAAAGAAAGAAAGAAAGAAAGAAAGTTATTCCAACTACTATAATACTCAGAATATTCCAGAGTTGCTTCTGAAGAGGAATTCAGTGTGCATTTCTTTCTCGTCTTCTTTTCATAGTGTTCTGTCAAAAACAACTTGAGCTAACATAGCAGCCTGTCACATCAAGACAATCCTCAGCAGAGCGCTGTGGAGAATACTCCAACCGTTTTATACACTTAACCATCACACTATCACGCTGAAAATCCATTTCTACAGTCAAGATGGCAACGATGCACCTGTCAGATCTTAAACAACTAGACATCATGTGTATATTGAATTATAATCATTACTTATTACATTGACACTGTTTAAGATTTGGGCTCTAAAGCCATATATCTGTATTTTTGATGTAAGCATTACAGCGACAAAGATTCATTATGTTCGGTGATTATAACATTTACCATTTTCTACAGTGCTGTCATGTTTTGTTTACACTTGAAAGGCTGTTTTGTGGAGCACATTTATAAAACATTGCCATGTCCTCTTATTGTAAGTAATGTTTATTAGGTGACTTTTGAGCTTGGCTCCAATCCAGTTTATTAAATTAGTAAGTAGGCTGGTTTAGGTGGCTTACTTGTAAGATAAAAATGGTATTAGGTTTACTATGGATTTGTTCTTATGTGCTTATTTTAACGTAATTATGATTCTATATCTTACAATTGTGACTTATATTTTAATGAAAGTATCAAAGGAGCTCATATTTGTAAAATAAAAAGAAAAAAATCGATAATTATTGATCGATAAGCTGACTTATCGATCAATAATTCAAATAAAGTCGGA
Source organism: Danio aesculapii (assembly GCF_903798145.1). Classification (NCBI taxonomy): domain Eukaryota; kingdom Metazoa; phylum Chordata; class Actinopteri; order Cypriniformes; family Danionidae; genus Danio; species Danio aesculapii. The sequence goes on from NC_079439.1 coordinate 53,777,910, forward strand.
ACAGAAGACAGCCAGGAACTATACTTCAAGCTACAGGTCTAGAGGTGTAGCTGCAACCACGTGAGTTTGTGACGCTGTTGTTGAGTGTGTTGGGATGATGGCTTCATTTTTAACTACAGTATGTTGATAACAATTAAACTTTTGTTCTTAGGGGCAGTTTACACTACAACATTTTCAGCCAAAACTGGGACCTTTTTACGCATTTTGCTTGTTCAATTACATGGCAACGTGTTTTTTTGGGTCTGAAAATGCATAAATCTAAAAGCACAGTCATTGTCGTGTCTGTCTAAACACTTTAAAATGAAAGTCATTGAAAATAATGAAATTACAATGAATACACATTCACAGTACATGTTTAGAGAGGTGTACACTCTAAAAAATCTGTTAAATAACAGTTTCTGTATTTTGTGTTTTCTGTTTATTTACAGTTGTGAGTTGCATTACATGATCTTGATCTCTGTTCTGTCAACTTTAGATGTTGAAATATTACTGCAGAAAATGTTGCAGCAAATGTACTGGCTGTTTAATAAAAGGTTTTTGTAGCATACTATACAACACCAACCCAGGCAATAAATCATTTTAAACTATTAAAAATGTAAATAAAAGTAACTTTTCAAGGTTAAAAGTTGTAACTTCAAGGTTAAAAGTTGTTGGAAACAAAATCAAGGTTCCATACAATTTAAAAGCATAAATAAACATAAAAACATGAATCACAAAATACGGAAAACTGCTAATTTACAGACATTTTATCACCTCAGAATTATAGGGTTCTATCTGACATTTTTGTCAAAATTGAGTTATTCACATACAGTATAACTATTAGATGACAAGTTATTTACATTATGTGATGGTTTTTTTATAAGATGTTTACATTTTAAGACTTTTTATTTAAAAAACAAAAAAGGTTTTATCTAGGTTTTATCTAAGTCGAACTCTAGCTTGGCTCTATAAGGTTCTTTCTGTGAGCCAATCAGCATTTCAAATACAAGGGTCAATCAGGATCAGCTTTCTTTGTCATTTTGCCACATTGCTCCATTGACAGTGGGAAAGACCAGAGAGAAACACATAATCACAATCGACTAAATAATGCCGTACCACACAAAATTGAGAAGAGACGTGAAACTGAAAAGATGTGTGTAAATGTGATGATTTAGAAACATTTTTTGACAATTTTACATTGTTAGAAAAGAAACAGTTATTTAAAAAATGTAAAAAAATATATTAAATGTGAAATATTTTTATTTGTGTATATATAGTCAGTGAAAAATTGTTCATTTGCTGATTGTCTGTTTTCTTTTAAAGTCTTTAAATGTGATATTAAGCCTTGAAAGGCAAATACTAATTCATAGGGCATACAATTCAATTAATATAATTCAATAATTCATAAAAAAAATATAATTCATATTAATTACATAAAATTAACAGCTTCACTGGACAGTATATTTAGCACAGGTTGTATGCTTAATTTGAACAAGAAAAAAACATTCATCCTAAAACATTAAATAAATGTTATAGAAAGCAAAAAAAAAAAAACAAAAAAAAACATCAACATATTGTTACAACACCAATTTATATATTTTTAATTAAATTAATAAGCTGACTGACTGTATTTCTTGATAAGTAATGCTTCAATTAATGATCTATCAGAAAGAATTGTATAATTTCAAATGAGCAAAAGGCCTTTTTAGAATAAGAAGGTTCTATATGTATTTGCCCTGTTTTTTTGTTTGTTTTTTTTTTTTGAAAATGTTAATAATTTACATTTAGAGTAGATTTAGGGTCTCTGTCATATTATTGTATGAAAGAGAACTGATACACGCATATTGTTTGATATTTGGAATATAAAATCTTTGAAGCTCGATATCTCAAAATCATTTAGAACGCAGATATAATCTTATAATTCTAAGGCGTCGATTTTTTTGCAATGTAGATATAAAGGAATGTGCAGACAAAGTGTTTGTTAATGTTTTGTTTTGTGGATGTGTAATCGCGGATTGTTTGAAAACGTTGATGTGCAAATGTAAACAATTTTAAACACAAGAAAAAAAAAAACTTTTTTTGGCTATATATCCTTGTCGTGTAAAGATAAAGCCTTAGTTGGTTAACAATGTTTATGGGAAATCCACCCAAATTCAGTTCCATACATATTGTATAGAATTTACTTATATTTAAAGTACTCTCAAAGTTTGCTGTTTGTACAAACTACTGTGCACTCCCAGAAAATAGGTACACAGTGGTACAAATAATGTTCCTTAAGGAACAGTTTTGTACCTTTGTAAAAGTTGTACCTTCTATGGTACAGAAATGACCTCTAATGATACTGTTATGTACCTTTTATGGTACAATTGAAATAAAGGCACACAATTGTTCTCATATAAATGGTACAAAAGTGTTGCACAACTCCTTCTTTATTACAATATCTATGAAAATAAATATGACTGGAAAGGTAAAGTGATTTTATGAATAATTTCCATTTTAAAACAAGAATCATTTAAAACCACATGTTTAAAGAAACTCAGAAACATTAATTATTAATTTCTATAATACAAAACAACTGATAAAACAAAACTATACAGTAGGTATTATAAACTAAACATTTAAGGCATTTTTAATAAACATTTGGTAAGCATTTTCTGATAAATACAGTTTCATTAATGATATCCGCACCTTTTGATGTTTGCTTCCCACTACGCACGTGAGCTGGCAAGAGTCCTGCATATACAAAAGTGTTCATGCAGACATTTTAGTATTGTAAAACTAATCATTGTGCTAAACATTGTGCATATCTTGTTACAACACTTTTGCATAATTCTATTTGTATTTTAAAATTAAGTAAATTAAATGAACTTTTAAGTGATTACAAAGGTATTATGTGAAAATTGGAGAGAAAAAAATGTTTTACAGTATATTCAACATGGGAGAAGTCATTGCTGTAACATTTTTGTTAAAAGTGTTGTAAAATGTTTAGCAAAAATAGATCTTTTGATTTATGTTATTTTTAATAAGTAATTTTTATTCTTTATTGTCATTGGAAAAGGTGCATTTACACAAAAACATTGTTTAAAAATGTAATTGATGTTTTATATTTACTGAAAATAAATTGACACATTTTTCAATAAAGCAAAATGCCTTTAAATAGTTCTTGAAGGAATGCATTTGATACTGTTAAGGTACAAAGTGTCTTGTCACTGCAGTGGTACCTTTATGGATCAGGTTTGTACCTTTGATGAAGGTACAATATTGTATCTGCGGGTTTTAAAAACCAAAAGTACATTTTAGTTTCATGTCCTTAAAGCTTAAAACTGCAATGGGAAAATTTTGTTTCTTTGTCTTAAGGTACAATTCTGTTCCATATAAAGGTACTGCCTTGTAACTTCTTTGGTACAAACTTTTTTTCTGAGAGTGTACTTATTTAAAATGATATGAAACAACACAATTATTGAGTTTATTTAGGGACAACTTAAATGGTTTATGTGCAATCCACTCAAATTTGTAAAACTATTAAGTTAACTTAATTCCTTCATGTTATCCCATCACACACTGATTGTGCGGAAGCCAGCATTTTTTACAGTGTACTTCTGTAAATATAAATTTTAAATGTGGTTATCGCTCCTCTGATTATAGAACTGTGTGAGTACAAAGTAATAAGCACAAAAAAGCCAAATTTATCCACGGTGTGTTTGGGGGCTCGTATCCCAAAAAAGAATATACCTTTTACTAATCCGCCGATGGGCCTGTCTGTCATGATAGCTTTGCGCACACTTATTAATTAGAGTGTTGAGCTCAACCAGAGAGGTTGCAGAAGGGCAGATGTGGTGACAGACCTTCTCCTCGTCAAGCACGTCTAAGCAACCTTCATCCTTCCTTCTGTCCTTTTTGCCCACCTCTGAGGGGCAGAGTTTGAACGTGGCGACTGAATGCCAATGAAAGACCCAGGTGCCCTCAGCTATCAGGAGCTTGCTGACCATCTGCCCAAGGGCCAGAGTGGCACCATGGCCCTTATATCAGTCAGGGCTCTAGGGGATCTGTAGCAACCTCTGCGGAGCACCAGGATCAGCGTCTCATTGACAGGATGACAGTCTTGGGTTCCTCTAAAGGTACTCAGAGACAGTGGCATTCAGGCCATGTAAAGTCAGCAGAGAGGGAAGGTCACGTCTGATAAGGGCTCTTATGACAGTGACATTATATAGAGGGACGAGTCACAAGGCCAAGACACTACACTCATCAGGAAAAGGAAACAAGTTAGCAATGATGTATTAAGTAAAGCTGTACTGCACTCTCACACTCTTTCACATCATTTTCATTTATTTCCCCACTTTTTCAGTGATGCCATAGAAGAAAACACAATATAGAGTGCAATGATACTATTTTTAACTTTTGGTCAACTTTTGTATACCTAATAAAGTGGCCGGTGAGTATTTATGCGTGTATATATATATATATATATATATATATATATATATATATATATATATATATATATATATATATATATATATATATATATATATATATATACTCACTGGCCACTTTATTATGTACACCTGACCAACTGCACATAAACGCAAATTTCTGATCAGCCAATCACATGGCAGAAACTCAATGCATTTAAGCATGTAGACATGGTCAAGATGATCTACTGCAGTTCAAACTGAGCATCAGAATGGGGAAGAAGATTTAAGTGACTTTGAACGTGGCCTGGTTGTAGGTGCCAGACAGGCTTGTCTGAGTATTTTAGAAACTGCTGATCTACTGGGATTTTCACACACAACGAAAAAGAGAAAATATCCAGTGAGCGGCAATTCGGTGGGCGCAAATGCCTTGTTGATGCCAGAGGTCAGAGGAGAATGGCCAGACTGGTCCCAGCTGATTGAAAGGCAACAGTAACTCAAATAACCACTTGTTACAACCGAGGTATGCAGAAAAGCATCTCTGAATGCACAAAACGTCCAACCTTGAGGTGGATGAGCTACAGTAGTAGAAGACCACACCGAGTGCCTCTCCTGTCAGCTAAGAACAGGAAACTGAGGCTACAAATCTGCAACCAACAAATCTGCAGCAACTGCATGATGCTATCATGTCAATATGGACCAAAATCTCTGAGGAATATTTCCAGTACCTTGTTGAATCTATGGATTAAGGCAGTTCTGAAGGCAAAAGGGTGTCCAACTCGGTACTAGTAAGGTGTACCTAATAAAGTGGCCTGTGAGTGTATATATATTATATTTACAATATATAATGTACATACCTAGTATCTGCCAGTATTTGTCATCATAATTGTCATAGTCATAATTGTGGATTCAGATTGCTAATAATATATAATAAAAATGCTAATAATATAATAAAAAAAAACTAAACAAGCATTTAACTATTAAACCTGTTAGACATCTCAAAGAATTATATATGAGAACAAACCAGAGGAAGAGAAGATTATTTTTTAGCGTAATAAAGTGTTCCTTGTGGTTGGACACATACTACACTCAAATATTTTGTTGTTGGTATATTACATAATACTTTTACAACATAGTAGATTACTCTTGAAACCATCATCTCTGACAGCTCAGCTATTGTATGTTAAATTCAGCCATTACAAATCAACATTCAGTGCAGTCTAAATGTATTACTGTTACAGGCCACTAATAGTATCACTCTTATTTGTAAGGAGCTATATTGCCTCGACTGAAGCACACTCTCCTTTGCCATCCGCTCCAGCTAAAGCTCTCCATCTCCATTTCCTTGTCAGAGCGTTTCACCGCTGCCCAGATTAATGCTGACAGGCAGGAATCCTTCTAATTATCTGTCCCTGGCCTGGATGCAAATGGCTGGGTTCTGGTGGCAGTGTGATGAGACTGCCAGTGCAGTGACACCGGGCCCCCAGCGTGGAAGCCTGTCACTGGCCCTCTTCCATCCAGGGACCACACAGTTTATTTATTTTATTATTATTTTCCTCCTCTCAGGCTGGCAGGGTGGCTTTGTCAATCACCATGCGGAGAAGGCAGAGGGTGTCTGATTAAAGCTTGGTGCTAGGTGTGATTGAGCTGGTTGTGACGGCTGTAGATTAGAGTTATAGATTATGGGAGATAATGGCACTTTACTAAGTGAAAGAGAGAGCGGCGACTGGTTGTGAGAGAACAAATTGGATTGAGTTAAAAAGTGTGGTGAAATCAGGGGTGCCGTGGAGAACTGACAGGCTCGAACACAGAAGCTCAACAAAACAAATGACAGCTGACTGTTAACTGGTTTAGACAATGGCTATTTGCTGAGAAATTTTCTCAAAGGAAGACTTCAAACTCTTCACAAAGGTGAAATAGAGCAGTGTCAATAAAAGCAAAACAAGACAAAACAAACAAACAAAGAATCTACCTCTTTAAAAAAATTAAAAGAGAAACTGGATTTCTGCTTGGAACATTACTTTAAACAAACCAAAAAACATAACAAAAACCATAAAGCTTGGCAAGTATTTTCTCAAAACAAAGGGCCCAATCATACACCTGGTGCAACATGGTGCAAGACGTATATGGCATGATTTGTTGCTATTTTTAGACCAGCACAACCCAATTTTTCACAATTTGCACCACAATGTTTAAATAGCAAATCCATTTGCGCCACTTTGTGGACTCATGGATGTGCTGGTCTGTAAAGGAGGTGTGTTCAGGTGCATCATCGGTGCGTTGCTATTTTGACAAACTGAAATAAACTGCGCCATTGATAAAGTAAAATCTGGTCAGTGCGTTATTTATGTGCCTATGCAGGTTCAAATGCTTACACATTGCTTAATACACACAGGATGTATGGCAATACACAAATATCTTTATAATACACAATACACAAATAAAAAAAAGGATTAAAATGTTACAAAAATTATTATTTTCTACATAAATATAAAAACCACTACCTCCATGACTTCTTCATCTCTTTTTTCAGTTCATCCATTATAAAAAATAGGACATTTGTTTGGATATAACTCAGCTATTTGACTATACTTCGTTATTATTGTTCATTTACTTGTTTTAGAACTGAATTTAGAAATAGTTTTGAAACAAATCTTTGTGCTTAACAAATGAAATTAAATATGTAGACTAATGGATGTCTTCAGTGGAGTGCGTACAAAACTGTTTCCTTATCCACGAAAGTAAAGGAGTAAAAATAAAAAGTAAAGTAAAGAGAGTGTAAAGTGGCTGAATGCTGGAGGCTCGTTTTTTATTCTCTTGCTGCAGATGGTCTGTTTAACTGTTTTCTCGCTAGTGAAGCATTCAGTTTTTCCACCTACAAAGTATGCCATGTAAATAGCCAATGTGCCATGGTGTGAGACATCTGACTCTTAAAGGGAATGGGAGATGAGACTGTGATTGGTTTAAAGCATGTTATGCTCAAAACACACCCATAACTCAAAAAAAAAATTAAAAATAAAAATAAGCACACCCCTGTTAGACCATGTGCCAGAGTGCAAAGTGTATTTTTCCATCCTTAAAATAGCAAAAGTGGATTCGAACATGCCCTTAATGCTTTTGCGTCATGGTTTTTAGACTTTGCACCTAAAAATAGAGCCCAAAATGTCTAAGAGATAAAATGGTGGCTAATTAGTTAACTGAAAAAATAAGATTTTGTTGTTATGAGCTAATTGCACAACACATAAGGAAGCTAACTGTACAAAAACAAGTAAATATTTTGTAATTAAAATGGTGGCTAAATAGCTACAGTAATTGCACGAAACTAAAGCAAATAATTTGCAGTTAAGATGGTGGCTAAGTATCTGCTTGTCTAGGGTATAAATGCTATATTATGATCAAATGAAAAATAATAAACAAGGAAAAAGTAAACTTTTAAATCTGTCAGACAAGTCAAATTACATATGATAATAAATCAGAGGAATTCAGGATAGTTAAAAAGTGACAGCTAACATGTATATAAAAAGCAAAGAAATGGCTGTGAAGCACAAGCTACACTGAATGCTACTTTTGTATGTTACATTATACGTTTACACTTGAAACACTATGACAACTCAGCTACTGTATATTAAAGTCAGACATTACACATCAGAATTCAGAGCTGTCCAAATGTATTAATGTGATAGACCAGTAATATTATTCAATTTAAATGACAAAATGAAACAAACAAAACAAACCAAAACAACAAACAATTGTAATTGAGATAATGTCAAATTAGCTAGCCTTTTCTGTTCAACAAGATTTTTTAAGTAATAATTTTGTAGTATTCAGATGTGTCTGACTCAAGTTCATGTTGTCCAGACAAATCAAAACAAAAACAACAAATAAAAATGAAAGTTGGGTTGTGTAGCACAATATTGGCGTCCAAACAAAACAAACAAAACAAATCAAACAAATCGAAAATGGCAACAATCTTTAATTGAACTGAACAATGACAACCAATATAAACTATTAAACCAGGACTGATTATAGCAAGAGGTGTGAGACAGGTAGGAAGGAAGGAAATAGTAACTCTGCGGAAGAAGATTTTAGAGAAAAGGGATGAGCAATGAGCTGGGCTGGGTGGAAATGGTGGCCTAGCTATTTGACAGTTGACTCTGTTGGATGTGACTTTCACAGTCTGCTGGCAGTTTGTGTGGAAGCCATCACATCTGTGACTCTGAGTTTGATTAATGAGCCTTTCAGCTCGTCTCTGCCATGTGAGGTGGGGCCACGGCCTTCTCCCAGGCTTCAGTGATTCACCCACCAACACACACACACACAAACACACACACGCAAACTACAAACTCAGACACCAGGAGCTCTACGCCTGCCTCATGCTAAACAAAACCTCATTGTGTCTGCTAATTTTCAACACTATCCACCAAAACAAAGGCAAAAATCAAGCGCTCCCACAGTCAGAGAACATGATAAAGGGGACTTGTTTACGAAACTTAAAACTGCCTTTCGCAAGTTTTGCCTCTTTGTCACCATCTCTGTTTGAAACGTGCAATTCTAGTTATTTGCAGAATGATCATCTTCACGTGGGTTGTGGATCAGTGCGGCTTCTCGCAGACCGGAAGTGCCGCTCGGCGCCGCGACACGGCACACACATGACAGTTAAAAGTATCACACACCAGACGCAGACATTCGCATGATATTTAACATGAAACTAATCAGATGGCGCTCTGTGGCGCGGCAGAGAAATGAACAGTGTCCTGAGTCATGGCTGGGTGTGTGTACCCTGTTAGAAACCTATGTTTAGAATTCTGAAATATATGGCGCTGCGTGGCACTACGTGGCGGCGCTTCTGGTGTGTGACCTGCTTCAGTGTGGACAAATCTAACGTTTCGAGGAGTATGTGTAGCTTTCAAAATTTCACCAAAATTTGACCCAAATTGGAATTTTCACCAAAAAATGCTATATGAACAAGTACCATGTCTGCCATTTTTTGCTCTGATCAACTGAAAGAAATAAAAAAAAAAAACAATACGCTACTGATGGAGATGAAGTCTTAAAGGGATAGTTCATCCAAAAATGAAAATGTACGCACTGTTTAATCTCTCTCAACTCCTTCCAAACATTTATGAGTTTCTTTATTCTGCCGAATACTATACTTTAAAAAAAGCTGGAACTATTAAACTATTGAATTTCAATGCTATGAAAAACAAATATTATGAAAGTCAATGATTACCGGTTTCCAGCTTTCATTCATTCATTCATTTTCTTTTCGGCTTAGTCTCTTTATTAATCAAGGGTTGCCACAGCTGAATGAACCGCCAACTTATCCAGCATTTGTTTTACGCAGCGGATGCCCTTCCAGCTGCAACCCATCAATGGGAAACACCCATACACTCTCATTCACACACATACACTTTGGACAATTTAGCTTACCCAATTCACCTGTGGGGAAACTGGAGCACCTGGAAAAAAACTCACCCCAACACGGGGAGAACATGCTAACTCCACACAGAAATGCCAACTGACCCAGTTGAGTCTCATACCAGCGACCTTCATGCTGTGAGGTGATCATGCTACCCACTGCGCCACCGTGATACCGTTTTTTTAGCTTTCTTCAAAATATATTTGTTTAATAAATGGAAAAAAATCAAACAGGTTTGTGGTGGTGAAGGGTGAATAAATAATGACAGGATTTTTGTATTTGGGTGAACTAGCCCTTTAAGGTCTTTGCACATTGTGTTCCAAAATTTCACATGCATTTTTTGTATTCGTTAATCTAAAAAATATAAACCTTTCCCACTGAATCAGATACTTAGAGTCCATTCTGAATTTATCCATTCAGAAAAAAAGCAAAACAACATAAAGTGTCACAATCACCAGTGATCTAATCCTTACAGATCGCAAAGAACTACAAATCCGTCGGTAGCGCTTACCAGCAATATTTCAACCAGTTTCTCCTGTGAGATTGCTGGCTCTCAAATTAAAACATCTACTTCTGTCAAAAATGTGGGTGTAATTTTTGACCCCACACTCCTTTCAGTCTCACATTAAGTCTGTTATTAAATCTGCATTCTTTCATTCACGCTGCATTGCCCAACTGCGACCCTTTATCAGTAGCAAGGATGCTGAGACTGTCATCCATGCATTTGTTTTTTCACGCATTGACTACTGTAATGCTGTAATCAAAATTCTCCTTCTTGCATTTAGATCCTTAAATGGCCTAGCTCCCTCTTATCTTTTCAACGTGCTTGTCCCCTACACCCCTACGTCCCTCGATATCACCTCTCCTCAATGGGGAGCAGATCATTTAGTGTTATTCCACCCAAACTCTGGAACTCTCTACCACGCTCACTCCGTTCTGTTAACAGTATCTCAGAATTCAAATCTTTACTTAAAACTCAATTTTATTCTGAATGCTTCACTTCTGATCTGACAAACTGACCACTTTATTTGATCCACCAGCACTCTGCTTATTTGTCTCTTAGGTCTTGTTTTGTATTTCCAGTTTGTTATATATGACTTCCTGTATGTTTGTGTACCTAATGTTGTCTCTACTTATGTCTGTACTTAAGTGTATGCTTGTACTATCTCTTTTTGTTACATTCTTTGTAAAGAGTCCTTGAGCTCTGGAAAGGCACTATATAAATAAAATGTGTTATTATTATATGGACTACAAGGTCCAGTCATGCACCACCCACTCACATCTGTTCCGGTTTCCCACTGGTTGGTAACACACAGCTGCGAGCTGCTCAAAGACTGATTAGATAGACTTTAAAGCAGCACAGACACACACTAGTTGCTGAGTCTTGTTGTAGTGAACATTACGACATGATTTTGACCCTTGCTTTGTTTTGTTTGTTTATTTCTGTCTGCTGCCTGCCTTTTGACCATCTGCCTGTGTATTCGACTACGACTCTGGATTTGCCTACATACATCTGTTTGCTCCTGATTGTGACCGTTGCTTGCCTGACCATTCTCAATAAACCTGCATTTGGATCCACACTTCCTTGTCAGCATCTACTTCACATTACATAAAGACTTAATGATTTATTTGTTTTAAAAATTTACTAAATTAAAAACTGAATAATTGAAAATTCTTATTTGAAATGACATCAGGGTAAATAAATGACTGGAACATTGTTTGATGAACTATACTTTTGAATGCTAGACACTTGAATCTTAGTCATGCTTTGGAAACATTTTATCACCTTTTGTGTTTCTTTTTGAAGAAATTTGAAGTCAAGTAAAGTCAATTTCATTTAAAACTATTTATAAAGCACATTAAAACACGAGTGTGTACTAAAGTGATGTACAATACTGACAATAAAAGATAAAAGACAAGACATTTAACAACTTTTTAACACATAGCTAATAGACAGAACTTTACACATAAAGTAAAAATACAAACATACATAATTCATACATACAATACCAACATACAAATTAACCAATAATGGAAAATAACGCAAAAACAACCAATTTTCCCTTTTTTTTCTAACAGTGTTTTTAGCAAAATGGGACATATATATGACTGTCAACATCTCAAAAAAGTGTTGTGGTGTTTTGTGACCCTTTAAATGTTTTATTCACTCAAATGTATAAAAATAATTAAGTTAACTTATTTGATTTATGTCGGGACAACTTAAAGGAATTGTGTGGAACCAAAGCTTTATTTACAGTGTGGATATAAATAATACAACATCACCATGATGTGACCAGGTGTATTTTTAATTTTTTTTTAGCATCTAAATGTCTCTCCACACTGAAAAACAAATGATTAATTGTTTTTACAAATTTTTTTAAGGTAAGTGGTTGCAAACAATTTATATGAGTTTAAACAAACTAATTAAGAATAAACATTACAAAATCTTATTTGTTTGTTTACATTCAGCCCATATAAATAGTTTAAAACCACTTACCTTAAAAAAGTATATATTTTTCAGTAAGCTCTAGTAGTCTTTTAAATTTAATATAAACATATTGATGAGTTTCATTATTCCAGCTGCTAGTAAAAAGCTAAAAATGATCACATTTCTTACAAAAACCTAGAAGTAGCACTCAAATTAGACAAAGAAACAGGCTAACTTAAGGAGAAACCATTGAACCATGGCTTGTTACTGAATGCACTTGCTAAAAATTTCTTTGGATCATTTTTAACCCCCCTCCCAAAAAAGTTACAGCTTAAGGGCCTCCAAATAAAATAAAAATAATAAGTGAAAGGTTGACAAGGAAGCGTTTCCTTTTCCACTAACACAGTGGAAATGTCCCTTTCCTCAGCCGTGACAGATTCCCTCACCCCAAAAGAAAAGCAACAACAACAAACTCATAACACAAAGGTGGCGATAGCAATTACTTCCCCGCACATTGCGATGCTGCCTCTAGCCGAGTCTCTGCGCGTCTGTTGAAAAAGCCCTTGCATTCTGACACATTTGTTTGTATTTTATACCCTGGGAAAGAAAGCTAACCATATGGCCATCATTGGGAACAGATGGCATTTGCCCAATGTGAACGCCGGTGCCTATCACTGCAATTTAAAGCACTCCGCTCCCCAAATCAACTGCCACCTTCCTCTACAGATACTTCTCTGCTCGATATTATTCAGGTGATATAGAAATGACAGCACAGGGCTGTAAAAGTTGACCTAGCCAATGTAATACATAGTCAAATTCATGTCTTTCAGTGTAAAAGAAGACAAGAGCGGGGAAGATGTATTGTAGCATTGCTCTGGCTGTGCGATTCCAACACTTTTAGCCATGACCAAGAGCGTTAAATGCATTCAGAAGGTGCTTGTTAACTGTGTCCCCTTGGTATTTTGTAACTCTGAAAGCCACATCTGGTGGTTTTTACAGAGCCATCCATCAGCAGGTCTTACAATAGTGAAATTAGAACTGCATCAAGCTAAAGTATAATAAATTATAAGAAAAAAAAAACAAAGAAAACAATGAAAAGCCATTAGAGGAAAATGTTTAACCAGCTCAAACTCTCCAAAAGTGAAAAGACATTAATGCTAAAAAACATTAAACATTGTAGGCAAATTGGGATAATTCATACATATTTATTTATTTATTTATTTATTTATTTATTTATTTATTTATTTATTTATTAATTATTATTATATCTGGAATATTCTGGTAAAAAATCAGGATTTCCACAAAAACATGTTTTTATTTATTTATTTATTTATT
>NC_079439.1:53793982-53828982 GCF_903798145.1 Danio aesculapii
CCCACAGTGCAAAGACATGTGGTATGGGTGAATTGGGTAAGCTAAAATGTCTGAGTGTATGAATGTGAATGAGTGTGTATGGATGTTTCCCAGAGATGGGTTGCAGCTGGAAGGGCATTCGCTGCGTAAAACATATGCTGGATAAGTTGGCGGTTCATTAATAAAGGGACTAAGCCAAAAAGAAAACGAATAAATGAATGAATGAATGAATGAATGAATGAATGAATGAATGAATGAAAGAAAGAAAGCTGTTGGAATATGAGTTGATGGAAAGTATGTATAATGTTCTTTGTTAAAGCTTATAATACTGCAACACAAATTAAATCATTTTAAACAACAAAATGATTAAATTTAAGGAAAGTTCTAAATTTGAAATTTCTAAGTTAGATCCATTGTTGGACGTTGTTGCCATATGGCAACATTCCAATTTTTTTTTTTTACAGCACTTCAGGTTAAGCTATTTTAAGAAAGGAAAAACAGTCAAATATTTTTATAGATCTATCATAATGCTTGCAGTAGAGGGTTAAGTTAAATATATTCTTTATTATAATGTTATATTATTGTTTTATCCTAAAATGTTGACAGTTAAATATTTTGTTTATTATAACGTAACAGTTATGTCTGGGTCTTGAATCTGATTGGCTGATAGTCATGCAATATACTGCAATAACAGCACTCATACAGTCTTCTCACCCTTGTGTATTACTCCGCCCACACAGTGTGATGGCAGATCAATGAACTCACTACAGTTTGACAAATATTGCAGTTGTTGGACAACATCATGTACATTTGAGGCTTTTCAGGCGAGAGATACAGCGCGTCGGTGGCCATTAGCTTGCCATACTGAGCAGAGCAAAGACGCCTTACTTTGTGCCATCCACAAGATAGTGACAGAGACTGCATAATAAGTCCTTAGAAGAGAAAAACTCAATGTAAAACTACAAACTATAGCTGATCAAATTATTATTAAACTGGTAAATGACTTTCTAAGTCGATCTCTCTCTTTTGTATGTTGTAATGCTGTATTTATACCATATAATTGTAGTGTATTGAGTGTGAGATGGGACTCACATATCAGAAATGTTTGTATTTTGTGTTGGCCACTCTTTGTATAACCCTGACTTACCTTTTGGTTGGCCATTTGTTTGTTTCTAATGAGTCTCCTGTTTTTGTTACTGGAGACTAGTTTAGCAAAAAGGAAGAAAGAAGAAATGCCTGCATGTTTTTAGTGTTTTTCCTTATCGCAAACACAACACTAATCTGGTAGTTGTACTGGGAAATATACTGGGAAATGTCTCTAGACCGATGGCATTTCATACTGTTTAGCCTTATAATCTTAAAATGTGAGCAAAATCACCTGTTTAGTTATCACTTTAGACATTACGCTGGAGAATCATTCACATACTAGCTCTAAAGTGACGTTGGTGAATTAGCAACAGTTTCTGCTGTTCTGACGTCAGCTGCAGATGAGAATGAATGGAGAAAGAACATGGTTCCTCATATAAAAGGATTTTTGAGACTCTCCATGTTTGATTTTTCTTTTTTATATACACAATTATGCCATCGAACTGTTGTATAAACAGTAGCAGTGCGATATTGCTGTATATTGTCACTGGTGAGACACTAAGGCCAACGCACGCCTCCCACCAGTGCCAATATACAGCCATATCACACTGCTTCTCTTGTGATATTGCTCATTTATCTTGTTAAATATACTGTTTATTATAATGCATTAATATAGTTTCATCCTAAAATTTTGACGGTTAAATATATTGTTTATTATAATGCATTATTATTGTTTTATACTAAAATGTGACTTATATAAATACTGTTTACTATAATGCATTATTATTGTTTATCCTAAAATGTTGATTGCAAAATATTCTGTTAATTGTTTTTTTTTTTTTTTTTTTCCTTTTTCACTATATGCATCTTGTTTTCTCATGTTCTGTTTAATGTAAAATAACATGCTTTGGAAATTCACATGTAGCATTTTAAATGCCAATAGAGTTGAGACTGTATTATCGTCTCATTCATGATCAGATGAATGTCCTCCACACAGAACCACCAAAATAAACTTATCCCATTTAAAACACAGGCAACATCACTAACCCCTGACACAAACGGTTATACATTTTTAGCAAAACTGTTAATTGTTAAAATAAAGAAAATTACTAAGAAATTGCATTCTTAGATGAATAAAAAACACCCCCTCTGTGATACAAAAGCACACAGAGATTTTTGGGGGTTTTGACCCATGAGAGGCTTGCAGCTGTGCTTAATACTGTGTGTAATATACAGAGCTTTCAAAATATATGGTCTCTTTTTATAGATCACCTGTCTGGTTTTGAGTGTCAATTTTTTTTTTCTAATGTTCTTTTTTATATCAAATGGCATCTTTAATATAGGATTGTTCTGTTTGGAAATATCTATTATTTTTCTGTCTGCTTTAACTGCTGTTTAACATTGTGATTATTTAGTCACCAAATATAGTGTTTATAGATGGTACCTTGTTTTCTTTTTCTTCTTTTATTTACTTATACTTATTTTTTATTCATTCATTCATTTTCTTTTCAACTTAGTCCCTTTATTAATCTGGGGTTGCCCCAGCCGAATGAACCGCCAACTCATCCAGCATATGTGTTAGCAAGCGGATGCCCTTCCAGCCGCAACCCAACTCTGGAAAACACCCATCAGTTTTAGTTCAGTTTCCTTTATTTTTGTCATTCAAAACATCACAATAAAATGTAACGCAGAACGAAATTACAGTACGTTGCATCAGACCCAACCAGAACATAAAAAAAATCAAACACTATAAAAACCTGGCGTAATGAATAAATATAACCCAATAAAAAAAAAAAATCACAGAAGGGAACAGATTAATAACTAAAAAACTATTGCACCGTTTGTTACAATAGTTATAATATTAACAATGTGTGCTAGTTTAACTATTAATTGATTTATTATTACATACAATCAATAGTATTTAAAACACGGTGTTATTCAAAAGTCTTATAATGACAGCATAAAAACTGTCACAAAACCATACACTTTTACATTCGCACACTTACACTACAGCCAATTTAGCTTTTCAGTTCACCTATAGCGCATGTCTTTGGACTGTGGGGGAACCCGAGGACCCAGAGAAAACCCATGCGAACACGGGGAGAACATGCAAACTCCACACAGAAATTCCAAACTGACCCACCCGGGGCTCAAATCAGCGACCTTCTTGCTGTGAGGCTGTGCGCCACCATGATGCCCTTATTATTATTACAATTTACTTATTTGTTAATTGATTAGCTCATTTATTTGTGATTAAAATTTATGATGTGCGTTTGTAGTTGACTATAACCCATGTCTTTAAAAAGTGCTTCTAATTTATTGCATTTTTGAAAGCACGTTGTATATTCACTCTGACCATTTTGAATAAACATGTCATCATTTTTTTTTAAATCACTCAGGCCACTTTATCTACTTTCATCCACAAGTTGATGGAAATTTGGAAACTTTTTGGTGCAGCAATAAAGCCAAGAAGTAGCTGCAGATGTGTGTGAATCTCCTGTTTCTGCAATTATTATGTTCTGTCATTATTACCAAGACAAAAAAGGTTATTAGAAATTAGCTCTTAAAACTATTTTGTTATATAATGTGTTGGAAAAAAAACTTCTTGTTTAAAAAACACTTATAAAATATTTGAAAAAGGGTTAAATTTCACAAGAGGTCAAATAAATTTGCATTCAACTTTTGCTTTTAAAATATATCAAATAGGTGAAATATAAAAATATATCAAATATATACTTTTGAGGGTCAGGTGATCTATTAAAACCTCTTGAAAATTTGCTTTAAAACAACTACTGAAAAAAGAGAGAAGATGGGGAGATGAATATGTTGAGAACACCTCCGAGCCCTCAGCAGACAGTAAGAGCACATTGTTTCTGCATATAGAAGACCTACATACATCCTCAGTCTCCAGAGAGGATCTCTGGGGTCTGACATTCACTACGTGACCTATTACTACTTTTTCCATACATCAGACCTTGTGTTTTACAACCATGTTTCTTCCTTGTTCTCATTTTTATCATACTTTTTTTATTCATCTCTGTCTGGACCAGAATACTCATAAAGGTTTCTTTTTCATGGTCATTCATGGACTTATACCAAAAGATGGAAGGTGAATGGCAGGCTTTATATGAATGAGTACATGAAAGACTTCCGTTGTGTTGATGAACAAATGTAAGAGATCTACTCAATGTCAAACCCAGAACAGAAAATTAACTCTTTTTTATTTTTTTTATTTTTTCTCAAAGTTTAATTTACCTTTGGTTTAAACTATAAAATTTTATTTATTTTTCTTTAACATAAGCATACATGTTTTCTACTCTGTACTAAAGCAATATATAAATTTATATACAGTTAAAGTCATAATTATTAGCCCCCTGTTTATTTTTTACACTGAAACACTTCATCACTTGTCTTCAGTCCCTAAACGTCTTTTTAAGTGTTGTGAAAAGGAAATGACAACATTACAAAGTGGTAATTGCTTTACTGTCCCAACTGTTTTTAAAATGTGTCACAAGAAGCTAAATTGGAATACATGTTTATTAAAAGAATACAAATAAAAAATCATGAGGAATACATTAAATACTGTTTGTTGTATTGTCTGGAATGAAATACAAGTCAAAGTAAATTTAGAAATCACTTCTTTAATTTTTAATTTGCGTTTTCTATACTGTCCCAACCTTTTCTGATTTGCGGTTGTACATTTAATGTTAAGATGGCTATTGCTATTCTATTTTCAATATTAAATCCCCTTTGAATTTTTAAATATTCAAATATTTCCCAAATGATGTTTAACAGAGCAAGGAAATTTTCAATATGACTGATAATATTTTTTCTTCTAGAGAAGAGAAATATTTTTTCTTTCTTCTAACCATTTAAGGTCAAAAATATTAGCCCTTTTATAGGGCACCTAGGTTAGCCCTTTTTCAGATTTAATATAAGTGTTTTGCATCTCCAGAATGTTTCTGTAAAGTTTCAGCTCAAAACACCCATCAGATTTTTCATTACACCTTTTGCAAGATTGTATTTGATACATTTTTTTCACTAGGGGGCTGTTTTGTCATACTGCGCCTTTAAGGCTAGTCCTCCCCGCCCACCGTTTCTACGTGCCTTTCTGCATGCCTTAATCTCCTCCCTCAGCTGCGTCAGACAACAGACAGACTTAAAGGAAGCAGATCTCACATAGCGTTTGTGAGAAATACTACAGTAAGAACTTTACCAATGAGTATTTGTTGTGCAGTTGTATACATGAGTCACACAAAGTTCACGCATGCACACGCACACACAGATACACACGCACGCACACACACACACACTGCAGCAGACACACACACAGACAGACAGACAGACAGAGCGCGTTTAGCTTAGCACTCTTTTTGCATGCATGTGACAGGATACAGGTTAATCCTCATTGCTGTATGGATATCTGTTACGTTAATGTACAAAATAAACCTGATTTAACGTCCACAAACCGGGATTGAAGCGTCTTCCTTTATAACTGTTCTGACACGCGGTTGTGCTGATGAAGTAAAGCTAAGCTAAATCGCTGTAATTCATTACACACGTGACTGTTTTAAAACATTTTAAACATGTGAAACTCACTCTTGATCACATTTAATGATGATTGAGGATCCAAGCGAAATGAACAGACCTTTTATTCCCGGTTGCTTTGCGCACGTCTGGTCTTGTTGATATGATTTTACACGTGACTACCGGTACATGTTAATACACGCAGCTGTCAATCAATTCGGTGGGCCGGGGGGACCGCACTCCTACGTAAAGTTGCGGTCGGTCTGAAAACCACTCCAATTGGTCCACCGTTTTAATGTTGCTAAATAGAAAAAAAAGGACTGGGTGTGTTTATATCACCCCAATATGACGGTCTATACACCATACATGCACATATGTCTGTCCAAACAGCTTGAAAAGTAGATTTTTCACCATAGGTGCCCTTTAAGCAATATTTTTTTGATTTACTGTCCTCATGGCAAAGATAAAATAATCAGTTATTAGAAATTAATTTTTAAAACTATTATGTTTAGAAATGTGTTGAAAAAAATCTTTGCTCCGTTGAACAGAAATTGGGGAATAAATAAACAGTGGGGCTAATAATTCAGGGGGGTTAATAATTGTGACTTCAACTGTACGTCATACAAGATTGTAATCAAACTCACATTAGAAATACCTAAAAACTGAAAGCACACAAACAGTCAATTTTCATGTGGTCACATGACATGAAAACTGCTGGTTCAAAATAAAAATATTACATTGAGAAAAACTTGTGTTTCTAAATTTATATAGGGGCTTGTTTTTTTTTTTTTTTTTTTTTTTTTTTTTTTGCTTTAAGGCAAATTGAATAAAACAAATTATAATCAGAAACCATCATTTTCACTTAACCCAATATAAAAATGTACTTTGAAAGACATAGCAGTTTTTTTAGTGTAGGCGCTGCTGATGCAACTGTATACTCTCTAAGTTTCCAAAGTCCAAGTTGTAGTTTGACCTTCTGTCCTTACTTTCATTTCCCCCTCTTCTGAAGCTCTGGTCAGCCACAGGCGCAGGTGCTCCATCATTGAGATTCTAAACAGAGAAAGATGCCCTCAGAAGTTCCTCCCCACTGTGAAGGAAACACTAACATCTGGACACTCTCCAAGCTGGACCGGGCAGGTGATTTGCCTGATACACAGAAATAGGTCCATGTGCTACTGACCTGCTGCACTAGACCACGTGGAAACTACAGAATCTGGACTGTGGGTAGAGCACTGCCGCTAATTCCTCTAATATCTGACACGATTGCCATTCCAAAGTTCCAGATTTCTCACTTTCATCCATTTTAGGTGACACAAATGATGTCATATGTTAACAGTTACAGTTTAAGGTAAATTTATTAGCCCTCCTGTGTTTTTTTCAAATATCACCCAGGTGCTGCTTAACACACACACACACACACACACACACACACACACGCACACACACACACACACACACACACACACACACACACACACATTTATATATACAATTGAAGTCAGAATAATTAGCTCCCCTTTTATTTTTTATTTTAATTTTTTTAATATTTCCTAAATGATGTTTAACAGAGCAAGGAATTTTTTACAGAATGTCTGATAATATTGTTTTCTTCCAGAGTAAGTCTTATTTGTTTTATTTCGACTAGAATAAAAGCACCATTTAAAATTTTTAAGTCCATTTTAAGGTCAAAGTTATTAGCCCCTTTAAGTAATTTTTTTTTTCAGTAGTCTACATAACAAACCATCGTTATACAATAACTTGCCTAATTACCCTAACCTGCTTAGTTAACCTAATTAACCTAGTAAAGCCTTTAAATGTCACTTTAAGCCAAAGGCCAGGAACCTTTTTTCAGCAAAGAGCCATTTCTGATGTTTTTGGCAAATGCATTTTTTTAAAGAGTCACGTGACTTCATATGTGACTTCACATGATTCAGCATACACAGCGGAGAGTAGGACTGGGAAACATCCATACACACTGATTCACACACATACACTATGGACAATTTGTGTTCGGACTGTGGGGGAAACCAGAGCACCAGGAGAAAACCCACGCAAACACAGGGAGAACATGCAAACTCCACAAAGGGACATCATCGGACCCAGCGACTTTCTTGCGGTGAAGCGATTGTGCTACCTACTGCGCCACCGTGCTACTGTGCTAAGTGAACTGAATGTCAGTGTTATTTAACAGTGTTAGTGTTAGTTAAATAACACTGACATTCAGTTCACTTCACTATTATGTGCCAAGCTAAAATGACTCACTCTGTCTAACGATAATCTTCAAGAAGAGCCCACAGTTACCTCTTCAGTCATGTTTTCTGGCTGACTTGAGATCACTTCTGTCTCCTGAACCATTCACGCAGTTTCATCTTCTCTTGATTAGGCTCATTATCAGATTTACTCGTGGTTATAAATATACTGTATATATATATATATATATATATATATATATATATATATATATATATATATATATATATATATATATATATATATATATATATATATATATATATATATACTACAGTTATTATTTAGGTAGGCCACTATGCCATTATTTATTTTCTCTGTTCACTGCGCACGAAACAATAATCACCAACCAATGAGAGTGATTGTAAATGTAAGAAAGCTAATTGGTCAAAAGTGACTAAAACCTCTCTCTCTCACTCTCACTCACTTACACACACACACACACACACACACACAACAAAACATGCACAAGTTAATGGCGAATCAATAAAAATACCGGAACGCAAAACACGAAAATCTGACATTTCCCGGAGCAAGATCCAGCTCAAATTAAGCACTGCCGCGAACAGTCTATTTGCCGTTCTTCGCATACACGACTTATACGCCATCTGTGAAAGGTTTCCTTTGCCTCGTGATTTCCAATGAGGCAAGCAGAGCTCGCAGCACTCGAACTTTACCTGTCCAAACTCCCGTCCCGGCCCTGCTGTTTTTGTCCAGTTTGCACTTTATGCTGGAGCTCCTCACACGCCTTCTTTCGGCTTTCGCTCTGCTGGTACTTTGCCGCAATAGCTGCATGGAGGGTTTCAAAATGAATCTAAACATTCCAAGAGGAAACGCGTTTTGTTCAAATCAGACAGAGCAGAGCACCAGAGCTTTCTGCCACTCATTTTGAAACTTTTGATGTTCCTCAGGATAATTTTTTTTTTTTTGCCATCATCACCACTCATGAATGTTGTTTGAATTTACGTGCCCGAGCGGTTACCATAGAAACGTAAGTTTATTCACAGCGCCGCACACATGCATTGTTCGAAACGTTTTTATTCTTTTTCTTGCAAAAATTACAATAACCAGGGAATTGTAATTGTATTTTTAATAGGAAACTGATTTCTAGTTATCTAGCGGTTATCATTTTTAAACTGCAAAATATTATTGAAGGGATACAGCTTAAGAGCCACCTATTTTTGGTCAAAGAGCCACTTGTGGTTCGTGAGCCATAGGTTCCCGACCACTGCTTTAAGCTGTATGGAAGTGTCTTGAAAAATATCTAGTCAAATATTATTTTCTGTCATCATGGAAAAGATAAAATAAATCAGTTATTAGAAATGAGTTATTAAAACTATTATGTTTAGAAATGTGTTGAAAAAAATCTTCTTTCCGTTAAACAGAAATTGGCGAAAAAAATAAACAGGGGGGCTAATAATTCTGACTTCAACTGTATGTATAGAAGCATCCATACACACTCTCATTCACACACATACACTACGGACAATTTAGCTTATCCAATTCCCCATTACCACATGTTTTTGGATTTGTGGGGGAAACCAGAGCACCTGGAGGTAACCCACCCGAACATGGGGAGAACATGCAAACTCAACACAGAAATGCCAACTGACCCAGCCGAGGCTCGAACCAGAGACCTTCTTGCTGTGAGGCAATCATGCTACCCACTGCGTCACCGTGATGCATAATAGTCTTAATGACAATTAATTTATTTTGTCTTTAACCATACTGTTTTACTAGCTGTTTTGCAAGGTACTGGTATTCAATTTAAAGGCTTAACTAGGTTAACAAGTTAGATTATTTAGGCAAGTAATTGGACAAAAGTGTTGCAAATGATGTTTAACAGAGCAAGGGAATTTTCACAGTATGTCTGATAATATTTTTTTCCTCTAGAGTAAGTCTTATTTGTTTTATTTTGGCTAGAAGAAAAGCAGTTTTTCCATTTTTTAAAAACCATTTTAAGGTCAAAGTTATTAGCCCCTTTAAGCTATATATTTTTTTCGATAGTCTACAGAAGAAACCATTGTTATACAATAATTATGCCTAATTACCCTAACCTGCCTAAAAAAAAAAAAAAAACCTTCTGTCAATGTGAATTCAGGCCTTACATTGGTCTGCTGTTATGCGTGATTGGACTTTCTAGCATACAGTAATGTCAAGTATTAAAAAATGGTTTGTAAAAGTGGTACATGGAACATAGAAACCATATATATGGGACAAATATATCAAGTATCTTTGAGTCGTGTGTATTGTATCCAAGCATTTGAAAAAAGAGTTAAGAGTTTTGCAAAAATTTAAAATCTTGAAAATTCAGGGTTCTGAAATTTGTGGCAAAACAATTGTAAAAGACTGTAGTAAAGTAATAGTAAAGTAACACTTTATTTTGATGGTCCACTTGAGTATTAGTAGACTGTCTGCTTAATATCTGCTGATACTGCTGCTAAACAGACATTTAACTGACTATAAGAAACTTTGCAAGTACATGTCAACTTACACTAACCCTAACGCCAACCCTAACCCAACAGTCTACTTATATGTATGTAATGTAACTTAAATTCAACAAACGGACCATTAAAATAAAGTGTGACCTAAACCAATAATAATTTCCCTGAAAAAGGAACAGATATTGTTTAAGAATTAATATTTAATTCGTAAAAGACAATCTCATGTTTTACCAAACATTTTTACAAAGAAGCTATGGTTGAAGTAGATTTGATTTCTATTGTCAAACTGTCAAACTAACATTGAAGGCACAGATCATTTGGTGAAAATCGATCAGACTCTAGGTCTGCTTTGAGCTATGGAATATCCTTGCATCACACTTACACTAAAGCTCAAGATCCCACAATAACCTCAACCTCAATTTCTGACACAGTTTGACACAACGTCAGATTGTGATTTCCATTCAGCCCTAAGAAAACGCAGATGCTTCATTTCCTCAGCACAGTGAGCTCAGACACGTGTTTCTTTCTTCTCAACACTCTGATGATGCCAAGCTTCTATAGCAAACTCTCAGAGGAAAAGCACTTTCTTCCCCAAACTTTGTGAAAAAGGCTGCATGCTGGGAATTAACATCTTGAAGTAAACCAAAGACGGCAACATCTATATGTAAATTTTTTTTAAAAATTCACAAACACAGGTCAAACCATACTGCCTTCACAAGCAGAGCCTAGATTCTTGGGACCTATATGCAAAGACACTGTACGGGCCGTTTTCCCATTCATTCATGAACCATGCTATCTATTTTATTAAATCATTTTTACTTGTGTAGTGCTGGAAAATTACTGATGTAATATCAATTAAATCTATTAAATCAAATGAACAAAAACAGATTAATATGAAAAAAAAAATACATTCATGTTCATTTTTGTGTGTTTGTGACTAAATTGTGCTATACTGAATATTACACTTATATATATACTACATATAAGGCGCAAGGTAAGCTGTAACCCCGATGACACACGGGGCAACATTATGAGCAATGTTGCTATAGGCAACTTTAGGAAATGAATATATATAATTAAAATTTAATGCTGTGTTTTTTTTAGTTGATCTGCAATAGACCCTAGTCAGGGACCGGCTGACTTCACTCTTATATAAATAAATCTACTTAATAAATAAATAAATTTGCTAAATTAACAAATAAAATTATTAGATAAATAAATAAAAATAAATAAAACAAACAAGAAAATAAATAAATAATTTTACTAAATAAATAAATACATTTAATAAATAAATACATTTACTAAATAAATAAATAGAAATAAATAAATAAATAAACAAACAAGAAAATAAATAAATGAATAAAAATAATCAAATAAACAAACAAGAAAATAAATAAATAATAAATTTACTAAATAAATAAACAAATAAGTTTACTAAATAAATGAATAAATGAATGAATGAATGAATGAATAAATAAATAAATAAATAAATAAATATACATATATATATATATATATATATATATATATATATATATATATATATATATATATATATATATATATATATATATATATATATATATATATATATATATTATGTTTGGTCATTTTTTTTTCATACTTTGAGCAGGATCTATTCAATCTGTCTACAGACAAAGTGAACACAAATTCTAAAATTTTCTCCGGTTTGGATAAAATTTATCTCAGGAGAACGCAGACACACACTCAATATCACAACATTAGTATTTCAGGATTTTTTATGGCAGCCAGGCCAGGGGTCCCCACATGCAGGGCCCTATATGCACACAGTCACCCTTTCCACCTCAATTATGATGCCCCTGCAGACACACAATCCACATAGTCGCAAGATTCCTCCATCCTCTCCTCATCCAGCATGCATTCAACATAACCGACTACACCTCTAACAGATCTCTCTTCTAAACGAATACTCTTTATAAGAAGCTTTAAAATAAGGTATTTGTGTTTATAGATTACTTTAGTCAAAACCAGCGCCATCTGGAACAAAATAACTAAACGTTATAACGCAAAATTGTGCACACCTAAATTAATAAGCTAGAATTAAACAAAATTTTAACAAACAGGAAAAAAATGAAGAGAACTATTAAAAAAACATGATTTAACTAAAATTTTGAAGTTTGTACATTTCTTTTTTTATTTGCAACACCTCATTTGAATTAATTCCTCATGATCATCGTTCTATACTTAAAGATGTTAGGTGACTAAACTCTTATTTTCAATGAATATAACTGTATCATATAACTGTAATAAAACTGTTTTGTGCAAAAACACCAAAACATTTGGTCTACTGTTAAGCTGAGAAAATATTATGTACTATTTCTTATGCTAATGAAGGACTACTGGGACATTCCATGCACAGGAGGAGTCCTCCCGGCGTGGCAGAGTTCCTTACATCTCCAACACACATCTTTACAGAAACCATGTGCTTTTCACCATACACAATTCATCTGCTCGTGATCTTCTTGTCATGTTTGGAGTCATTTGACAGTTTATGACTTCAGCGTTGTATTGATGAAATCAACAAAGACATTCATTTATTTCAATATACAACCTGTTTACTATTGTTGAGTCATGGCCTGAGGAGAATATGTCCTCACTACGTCCACACTACCCTGGAGTTTTCGAGCCATGAAAACCAAGCTTTTTGAAAACGCTGGAGAGGTCATTTTGGTTTTAAAATGCTGCTGCTCCGTGTTAGTGTGAAAAACGGAGGTGTGACTGCAAACATTCGACTATCTGATTATACAAATGGCCATTATAAAAGTATAACATACAATAAGTTTATACAACATTGAACATAAAGGCAAGCAATCAGTCAAATGTGCAGAATCAGTGTACATAGTAACATAAATGAATATATTAACTTATCTTCTCACAAGGATGCTTGTGAGAAGATAAGTTAATATTACCTGAGAACAAGTAATAGATTCAGATAGAGACAAGATGAATTAAATGTTACGTTTAACAACTATAGTGAGATGAAATCCAGCGGAAGATCCTTGATGAACTGTGCCGACGTGCACTGCTTTCACCTGAGGAGCTTTGCTCAAAGCACCTGCTGATTGCCCGGAGCTCAGATGTGTGCATATGCTGCAGCGCATGCCAGAGTGTGTGTGGTCACATGATGTGCATTTTCAGAGGTGCAGTGTGGACGGAGAGATGTTCAGAAATGCTAGGTGAAACGCCAGTGTTGACGCGGATTGTTTTCATTCTAAAACGCTGTTTTAAAACTAAAACATATTAGTGTAAACGGAGCCGTTTATCTCCTCAACTTTGCTTTGATATTTAGCTGGTGGGGGTTTGGTATTTCACTCATGTTTGACAATGCTTTGCTTAGTGTATAAGAAGGTAAGGTAACTGCTGATCTGGGGGAATGCCTTTTACTCAGCGTCTCCCGCACACCGCTGCATAACCTCATATGCTAACAAAGGCAGTTTCACTATCTTTGTTACAAAGCAGTTCATATGTTAGTTGTTTCAGTCTACTGTTTGTATATTTAAACGTGTAACATAATAAATAACTTTGCCTGCTTTAAGGCGTTGAGATTCTTTCTCTTTATCAATGATGATATCAACTTTATTGGAGTCAGATTAATTACAATGGAATCAGATAAATAATTGATTTAAACACGCCATCCTTCAACTGCTTTATGTTTTCGATTATTGGTTCAGAATAGCAGCGTAAGCTTCAAGCCTTACAGTCTACACTCAGTAAGAAATGGATAATGATATACATTTTCAAAAGCTGGTGTACTCAACCACGCTGTGCACTGTATTTGCATTCATTAAAAATATTAAACAACATTTTAACAAACAGAAAAAAATAATCAAGAAAACAGTAAATAAATATGATTTAGTTCGTAAACAAAATTTTGCAGCACCTCGTTTAAATTTAAATGATTATCTTTCTATTCATAAAGATTTTCAATTGACCACAATATTATTTTGATAAATATAATATAATATATATATATATATATATATATATATATATATATATATATATATATATATATATATATATATATATATATATATATATATATATATATATATATATATATATATATAGAATGTTTAATAAAACACCAAACATATAGAGTACACTCACTAAGAAATGGAATACAGTATAGAAAGATAAATTTTCACTCATCCATGCTGTGCACTGTATTCACATTCATTACAGTGGTACACGGTGGGACATGACAGCCAGCACTTCAACAGGGTGTAACCGAAAGGAGGGGGCGACTGTGCGCCAACAGCCATTTACCTGTTAGCGAGCAGCGTCGTGAAGGTCACCTGACTCATGTTCTGATAGGCTGGCAGCAGTTGTGCCCAATCCCACTCCCTCTCACCCAGAGCAGCCTGTTGATAAATGAGCAGCGAGCATTGTTCGTTATTAATCAGAGTTAATATGATCAGTAAATTACTGCTCCAGCTGGGCTGGACTAACCAAGGAGGAGGGGGGTGGTGTGGGGAAGGGGGGTCCTGAACAAGGCCGCCCCAACACGATCTATCTATCATGTCTGCACAAGAAGGTTTTTATTCCAATAAGACAGCAATTAATTTATAAATCCATTTGGGGAGGGATGTACCATCATTTATAAAAAGATAAATCAATTTAGTAAGAAGAGTCGTTATTCTTCTTCAAGGTTTCCGCTAACACACAAGAGTGGACTGTCCCTTTGTTAGAGAGCCAAATTAAATATGATTCCTCTGATAGCCGGAACGTCACTCCTAACTTGAGTTTTGTTGTTTATTTATTTTTTTATTGACAAAAGGACATACGCATACCAGCCCCTCCTATACTCCAACCAGCTGATTGATGGATCAGCATTAATTTTTTTTCTTTTTTTCTTCCTCCGTTTGATTTGACAAACAGCACAGCCACCTGAAGGCGAGGAGGCTTTTTAATCATCCCCTTAATAAGGTGTTTTATGCAAAGCAATGCGAGCGCGGGCGATAAGAAGAAAACAAAAGGGATTAAAAGTGTAGCAGTTAGCGCTGCACGTCAGGAAAAGAACTCGCATTTTAAAACCGACACAAAACTCTGAGCCAAATAAGATAACGAAAGAAGAAGTTCTGCTATTAAATAGTACAAAAAAAAATAGGTAGCAGACTTTCCAGGTTCAAAGACGATCCAGAAAGTCTCATGACATGAGCTGAGAAAACTTTATCGCACCTTTAAGAGAAAGCCAAAAGAGGACCATGGCTCTTGTAATTAAACCTTCAACCTACACCGTCTTCAACACGCAAGGGATGCCTTTTTTTTTTCCTCCTCCATGTCTTTGTTCAAAGCCACATCACACTTGAAGAGTTCACCTTTCAAGTGTTTTCAAATGCTTTGCTCTTTTGGTTAACCTTTTTTAATGTTTTGCTTTGTGTCTTCCCTTCACACTAAAATATAGCTTAGGGACAGAGCGACCTATGGAGAATTGTGGAGTTCATCCTGAAGAAGCCGGTTTTAAAGTCTCTCTTATATTCACCTTGCCTGGTGGCCTTGACGGAAAGTTACACTCGCTCGAGTGTGAAAGAGTAGAGAAGCATGAAGTAGTTCACGGCGTTAACGAACTGCTTTAAATAAAAGTTATGTGAACAAGACGTATTCAGAAACACTCGCGGCACCTTGACTTGAAGAATGAGAAGTTCAAATAAGAAGAAACTAAGAAGAAATAAATACCAACCTGATCAAACTTGTTATGGCCAATAGAATTGAACTCTCTGAGGGGGTTGAACTGGGATACGTGGGCGTTTGGGTCACTTGCTTCAGAGGAGAATACCACAGGTCTCAAAGGGGAATCTGGAGGTGCGTTTGTCTTTGAATGAGGTGTTAGGACAGACCTCAGTAAATCCTATTGAAAAGAGTACAGAAGCTCAATGTAAAACTGAAGCATATTTTGTTTTTTACACCAAATTCTTTGCAAGATTTTTTCTTTTCCATTTATTTACGGTTTCAAATTTCTTTATGGCACTTTTATCTCTTAACTTTGTAAATTGGGACATGTTTTGTACTTTGAAACATTGCATTTGTCTATTTGGTCATTGTCAGCAGCCAGTGTTTATTAAATGTATTTAATTATCGATTATCTCTATAACATTTAATTATGTACATAAGCATTTCCCAAAAGATGTTTATCACAGCAAAGACATTTTCACAGTATTTCCTTTATAGTGTTTGTTTATATATCTTTTAGTTTGGCTGAATAAAAAGCAGATTTTGTTTTTCATAGTCAATATTATGTATATTGTTGTGTATGTATAAATAATTAGAAACAATATTAGAAACAATTACGGATGGCTACATATATATATATATATATATATATATATATATATATATATATATATATATATATATATATATATATATATATATATATATAAATAACCAATTTTTTTTGTCTTTGGCATGATGCCTGTACATGCCTGTACATTTTAAAAGCTATAGCAATTTAAAGGCTTTACTAGGTTAATTAGGTTAACTACCTCTAACTAAAATTAGCCTAAATATGTCAATTAAACTTTAGAATTAAATCTAACAAATCTGAAGTTGTTTGAAGCAAGGAAAAAGATTAAACAATGCAATTTGAAAGCATAAATTTATGAAAAACACCCGCACATCACAAGCTACAGACAACAAATGTTAGCTAACATTTGTTTTTTACATCATGTCAAGTGCCTGCATTGGAAAATGGAACATGCTTTAAATAGCTGTACATTCAACTCTGTGTGTACACTAATGTACTAATTTTAAAAAAATGCTATAGAAAAGGTATTGGGCTTTGGATATATACACATCACTGAAATTAATAGGAACCTGAACACTTCTTATTATTAGACTGCATTAAGCAAAAATATACCACCATTAAAGTGGTCAAATTAACAATGAGTCTCTACAGGCTTCTTAAGCACATCATCGGACAAATTAGTACATTTCAACAATTATTATCACACATCCAATTTTGGACATAATGGACATTTCTTACATCTCTATTCCCCAAGTAATTGGTCGACAATGGTAAAAACTAATCATTCTATCTAGGAATAGGACCTGTTAAAACAGGACATTGGAAGAGGACGGAGATATCTATAGATCTGACACGAAGAATTGTCCTCAAGATTAGACTTAAGTGAGAGATGTACTAATTTCCCAAGATGTGTTCTTATTGTTAAGTAGAGCAAGGGGCCTGGAAGTATAATAATGTAAGTGTAGAGAGAGAGACTTTGACTAATTTGTGCATTCCTTTTGTTTAAGATGTTGTTATTTCCCAATCGTGTTTTTTTTTTTTTTTTCAATCAGGTCAAGGCTGTTAGAGAAGCCTTGCAGCGGCATCTGGATTCGGTTGTGTCTCGGCACAGCAGCTCTGCACAGGCATTCGCCTCAGCTTCAGGTCACACTGTCTGCCTCAGGCTAACAGCCACCTAATTGCTTGGTGAAAAACAGCAATTCGCTACCCTCATTGAGCTGGATGCTGTGATGGATTTGCCGGAGGTGCTGGCTGCCACCTGCTCTATGGCACAGCTCCAGCAGCAACTGCCTTATTTTATGCTCAGTCAGTTCCGCGGGCACACCTCTATCCTGCGCAGAGCCGCTCTCCACACGCTCAAACACACTGATGGAGGAACACAGACAAGCAGAGAGGGAAGAATCAGTGAAATCACTGCAAAAAATGTTATTACACAATCTGAACACTTCTTAAGGCATTTTACACAATAACCGTGAGATCCTAGTTGGTTTTTAATAGGACATTTTCATTATTATTGCTTTTTAATGGTGAAAATTACAAAAAACATATTATATATGTTTATATTGTCTTATATCACATTGATATATTTGTGGGAAATGCCAAATATACATTGTAGAAGTCAAAATTGTCGATTTATTTTGTGCCAAAAATCTGTAGAATATTAAGTAAACATCATCTTCCATGAAGATAAACAAAAAATCCTTCACTAAGTATATCAAAACTTAGTTTCTGAACAGCAATATGTATTGTTAAGAACTTAATTAG
Source organism: Danio aesculapii (assembly GCF_903798145.1). Taxonomy (NCBI): domain Eukaryota; kingdom Metazoa; phylum Chordata; class Actinopteri; order Cypriniformes; family Danionidae; genus Danio; species Danio aesculapii. Next base: position 53,812,322 of record NC_079439.1, read on the forward strand.
TTTGGTGATTAGTTCAATTAACTTCAAAAGTGATTTTCCTAATATATAGATTATTTTCTTTAAGATTTTTATTTAATCAACCAATTATTATATTATCAAACAAAGCAGTTAGACCCCTTATGACTGGTTTTGTGGTCCAGAGTCACTCTTGTTTTCTTTTTAAAACAATAAAAATACCACCACTACAACTAATAATGGTGCATTTAAAATAGACTTAATATTAAAATAGACTTAATTTATTACATTAAAAAATATTAATCATAGTTAATTTACCCTAAAATTTATCGTAATATTACAATACAACTTTAAGGTCCTCGTTTTAATGGGGTATTTTAATTGTTATAGCATTTTAAATTGTCATTGGGGAAAATAGAACTAATAAAATTATAATACATACAAAATATGTCAAAATTCATAAAACGCATATATCTAGAGATTAATTATAGTCGTTTTATTCTACACAAACAGTTTTAAGCTTTCTCTTAAAGCTCACGTTTAATTTTTAATATAATTTTATATATACAGTGTTGGGGTAATGCATTACAAGTAACGCGAGTTACGAAATAATATTACTTTTCTAAGTAACGAGTAAATTAACGCCCTACTTTAAAAAATGAAGCAATAATATTTGAGTTACTTTTTTTAAAAAAATGTTATGTGAGTTACTTTTTAAGTTTAGTTAATTCACTTTTAAAATAAATTGCTGATTTAAAATGAACTTAGTCACGTTAAATCCCGCACGCAATGAGACAATGCAGGAACAGACAGAAATGAAGATGGCAGAGCCTTACATTTCTGCAATGGAAAGTTCTCATTATTTTGAAGACAAGGAAGAAAAGGAAAAGAGGATTATCTGAACGGACAGTGATTTTACTTTTTTAAAAGATAAATAGTACAAAAGTAGCAAACGCATTACTATATATACATTACTATATATATATATATATATATATATATATATATATATATATATATATATATATATATATATATATATATATATATATATACATACATACATTACTATATATATATATATATATATATATATATATATATATATATATATATATATATATATATATATATATATATATATATATATATATATGAAGAGTTGCAAAACCATCTAAATCCATCTGACCTCTTTTCTTGTAAATGAGCATTTTCTATCAGGCTCCTCTGGTTAGGTTTAGAAGTTTCATTTTATATGTAATGATAAGATTATTAGCTAGTAAAAAAAAAAAAACCTTTTTTCAAAAATGTGACTTTACACAATTCTTTGGTTTTTAACAAGGTAAATTTTCTTTTGCGTCAAAAGCAGCTAAATCCACCTCTGCTTTTTATGCAAAACCCTCTAAATTTACCTATTGGGACGAGACATTGTAATTAGTTGAAAATCACTAAAGATACAATTAGAGATTATTTTACCAAACATAAAACACATACATGATCTGAAATTAAAAATACATCTGTCAAGTAAGTGGCGGTTCATTCCACAGTGGTAACCCCTGATAAACCAGGGACTAAGCAGAAGGAAAATGAATGAATGAAATATGACAAGTGAATTAATCAATAACATTAAAACTGACATTAATTAAATCTTAACAATCTATTGTCATTTCTGATATTTGGGATTTGGATTCAATACAAGTAGAGCAATGTAAACAAGCTTGTTAGATACAAATAATACAGTGCAAAAACATTGGAAACATCAATATCTGTGCATTGTCCATTAATAAAAAAAATAAAACAATTTATTGAAGTAATATAAATAATGTATAGTTTTATACATTGTATTTATCTTTTAAAACATACTGTAGCTTGCATTAGCAAATAAAACACAAGGTAAGGCCTACGGTGCAAAACACGGGATTCCTCTCAGAAGCTGCCATTTATTCATCCTCACTATACTTAAGATCTTGGTCTCTTTTCGGTCTCTTGTTTATCCTCATAGCATCCATGTGGGATAAAAGAAAAGCATCTTAACTTCGTCTTTCACGAAATGGAGTTGCTGTTTAATGTAGCTATAGTAATTTGGACTTATTCAAAGTAGCGCCGCTACATTAACAAACGTTATGAATGCATGTTACACTTACAACTGTACATTGTGTTTTCTTTTTCTTATAATGGCGAGAGTTTTGAGGTAAGGGACATTTTTATTTGCTTTTCACTGACAGTCGGACAGGCTCATGCTGTTTATCAAACTCCATCTTTTAAAATCGAAATTGAAAGCGGAATAAAACACCCTCATAAAGCCGGCATATCAGCGCACTGCTTCATTGAAAACATATAATTTGATTCGCGCCTTCTGATTGGTTCTCGGGATATAGCGGCTTTCCAAACTGTTGTTTCTGAATGCGCTGACCCTAAAGTCAGAATTAATAGCCCCCTAATTTTTTTTTTCCTTTTTTAAAATATTTCCTAAATGATGTTTAACAGAGCAAGGACATTTTCACAGTATGTCTGATAATGGTTTTTTCTTCTGGAGAAAGTTAAGTTATTTGTTTTATTTCGGCTAGAATAAAAGCAGTTTTTAATAAAAATTTAAAAAAAAAACATTTTAAGGTCAAAATTATTAGCCCCTTTAAGCTATATTTATTTCAATAGTCTACAGAACAAACCATCGTTATACAATAACTTGCCTAATTACCCTAACCTGCCTAGTTAACCTAATTAACCTAGTTAAGCCTGTAGATGTCACTGTAAGCTGTATAGAAGTGTCTTGAAAAATATCTAGTAAAAGTATTATTTACTTTCATCATGGCAAAGATAAAAATATCTTCTCTTTGTTAAAAAAAAGTAAAAACAGTAAACGTGTGTGGGGGGGTCAAGTAATTCTGACTTCAACTGTATCTGGAAAAACAAATACTGCCAACAGCAAATATAGAAAGACTAATCTCATTTATTTAATTCTAATGACTTTTAACAGCAGTTTTCAAAATTCATTTCTAAATGAGAGATTATTACAGTATTTTACATTATCTTTTAAAACAGTAAAAATACCACCTGTACTACTACTACTCATAGTAATTATGCATTATGCTACAAATTATGCAATTTTTTTTACTCGTTGATTTAGCAATTGGAAAACATACAAAAACATGATTGTGCATGCTGACTGTAAGCAACACGATGTGTACAATTAAAAATAAGTAAAATATTTTATTTGACCAAATCTGATATTACTTTTTCAAACCTTGTCAAATGACACTTATCAAAGCTTTTTTGATGTAAAACAGCATTCACTGGGACTGGGTTGCATTGCCATCAGGCATTGTTTTGTTTGCACTTCCACATTTCACATAAAGACCTGCAGGTGTACCATTCAAAATGCCAAGCACTGCCTGTTGCCAGTTTTGTTACTTTTTTTATTATAAAAAAATAATTTCAAAAGACAGTAAGAGGAAAGACACATCTAGAGTCCCGCTTGCTGTAACCTCAAGGTCTCCACAATGCACCCGTCCCGTTGCCCTTCCTCTCTATCCAGCACGCCTCATCACCCTCACCACACGTCCCATCCGATACACCCACCCCCATCATTGTTTCCCCCATTCCTTCTTCCTTCCTTTTTTTATTTTTCAATCTCAAAGTGACAAGGAAAGTGTCGCCTGTCAGGCAGGCCTTTAGCTTCAATGACACCGAGAGAAGCGTATAGAGGCCCTGGGCAGCCCAGCCGGCAAGCGGGTGTCAGCACCTGTGCCTGTATCCTTCCCTGTCCATCAGTGTGCAGGTGAAGCAAATGATTGGATCCAGTCAGCGGCTTGATTAATGAGAGGCCCGTCGGATCCGGGACAAGCTATCAATCACGTCATTAGGACCAATGTGCCCCGAAAGAAGCAGAACACCCCCTCCGCCCACCGAATCCACTGCATTCATCTTCATCTGTGCATGCATGCCGTCAAAGCCTGCCAGGGTCACCGTGATGGAGAACAATCATCTTCTCCTCTACAAATTACTTTGCAAAGACAAGAGATGAGGGAGGTGTGTGTATGTGTATGCATGTGTGTGTGTGTTGACAAGCCGAGGGGGGGGTGTTTTTCAGAGAAGCCGCTTTCCACCGACACACTGTACGTTGATTGTTTACACCGGAGGCAGTGCCTGAAAGTGAAGGTTATTTTAATGAATAGTAATGGTTCCACTGACTGTCTAAGACAGGCGATACATAATCACTCTTCCTTTTTGCTATCGTCCTTTTTTTCTGTTTTTCCTGTCACTGGGAGCAGCATTTCTGGGAACACTAAAAGTTGTGTTTATTTATATAAATATTTGTTCCAATCTACTTTCTTGTAAAGCTAAATCATTTTCAATAAGGGTAATTAACTCTGAGCTTTAGTCTTGGACATGATTGGTACGGTAAAAGTTTTTTTTTTCTCCCAACAGTGAAAAATAGCATTAAGTATAAGGTCACATTTGAAAAGTGCTCAAAAATCAATCGTTTGAAGAATGAATAAGTACAGGATCATTATTTAAGTAGGGATTTTCAAACTTAGTTCTGGAGAAAAAGTTTAGCAAAAAATAGTCTAAAGAAAGAAAGAAAGAAAGAAAGAAAGAAAGAAAGAAAGAAAGAAGGAAAGAAGGAAAAAAGAAAGAAAGAAAGAAAGAAAGAAAGAAGGAAAAAAGAAAGAAAGAAAGAAAGAAGGAAAAAAGAAAGAAAGAAAGAAAGAAAGAAAGAAAGAAAGAAAGAAAGAAAAGAAAAAAGGAAAAAAGAAAGAAAGACAGAAAGAAAAAAGAAAGAAAGAAAAAAAGAAAGAAAGAAAGAAAGAAGGAAAAAAGAAAGAAAGAAAGAAAGAAAGAAAGAAAAAAAGAAAGAAGGAAAAAAGAAAGAAAAAAAGAAAAAAAAGAAAAAAGAAACAATGAAAGATATTAAGCAGGTAAGTTAACAACTAAGCAAAAAAAGAAAGCAAAACGATTACTACATAACCTTCATTCTCCGGATGGGGGGGGGGGGGGGGGGCATTTGGGGTGACAGAAATGCTATGTGGAAAACTTCCACTATGGGGTTTCGTCAGAAACCAATCATCTAAAAGAGTAATAAAATGGGCCAATGAAATGCCGGATGAGTTAGCGGCATCAGCGTGCAAAGCTGGGAGCAATTACAATCATTTGTTGTATAAAGATGCCTGCCGTGCATTGCAAAGACAACCATGTCAGCTAAGGCACAGCCACTGTGGCGGAGGAACATAGCATTTCCGTTCCCGGGTTACGTAGTAACCGCTTTGTTCCCCAGCGGGAGGGGAACTTTAATGCTATATGAAAAACTTCCACTATATGGAAATGTATGGAAAACGCCACAGCAATTTGACCTTACCACGTCACTGCCACTGCCATGTGACTTGTGCTCTCACTGCCGGGGGACATGGCTCGCCCTGGCTCTGATAGGCAAGGGAGATGGCATCCACTATCCAGTGGGCCAACCTCTGTTTGGATACAGCACTTTCCTTCTGCCGACCGGCGTAACAGACAAAGAGCTGCTCAGAGGATCTAAAGCTCTAAGTGTGGTCCACATAAATACGCAGAGCGTGAACAGGACACAGCAATAAAAGTTGGTAGGTCACCTAAGTCTGCAATCGGTAGGTCACCTAAGTCTTCCTCGCTCCGTCTATGGACCAGCACGTGCTTTCCCTCTAGCATCGGTAAAAAAAATGGAGCAGAGCGAGATACACTGCCAACAGCTCAAGGCAATTGATATGCCAGTGCAACTGGGTAGCACATGGCCCCCCAGCCCATGCTGGAAGCATCCGCCGAGACGACGACATGCTTGGACACTTGTTCTAGAGGCACTCCAGCCTGTAGAAACCCAGGGTCCATCCAGGGGCTGAGGGCGCAGCGACACAGCGGAGTGACAGTCATTATGCGTGCTATGCATGTCTGGGGACCTGATCGTGAAGCCAGTGCTGAACCGGTTTCATATGGACCAATCCAAGTGCGGTGACAGCGGCTGCGAATGCCATATGCCCTAGGAGCCTCTGAAACAATTTCAGAGAGACCACTGTCTTCCTCTCAAACTTCTTTAGACAGGTCAGCATCAGCTCAGTCATGATGATCGAGACCAGCTCCAACCTGAGAAAAGACATGCTCTGCATTGGGGCGAGCTTGCTCTTTTCTCTGTTGACCTGAAACCCCAACAGGTCAAGGTGCTGAAGCACCCTGTCTCTGTGCATAATCAATTGATCCCGTGAGTGAGCTAAAATCAGCCAGTCATCAAGATAATTGAGTATGCAGACGCCTGTGAGCTGAAGGGGCGCTAGGGCACCCTCCGCGAGCTTGGTGAAAACCCGCGGAGACAGAGAGAGCACGAAGGGGAGGACTTTGTATTGCCACGCTCGACCTTCAAACGCAAACCGCAGAAACTGGCAGTGGCGTGGAAGAATGGAGACTTGAAAGTACACGTCCTTCAGGTCTTTTGCTGCGAACCAATCTTGAAGACAAATGCACTGGATGATGCGCCACTGCGTAATCATTCTGAACGGCAGTCTGTGCAGACACTCGTCCTCAGCGAGGAGCAGCCGAGGTGGATGGTTCAGCGGGGAGAGCGGTCTTAGGCCCCACTGATAGAGGACTTCTCCCATAGCATCTGACTGCTCCTTTACCTGGAATTCCTTCACCCTGGAATTCACCGGCGGTGTCACCGAACAGGCCAGCCTGGCATATGGGTGCATTAAGAAAGTGAACCTTGTCAACATCACGCATATCTGCCAGGATTAGCCAGAGGTGGCATTGCTAGATCACTAGTGTGGCCATCGTCTTTTCCAGGGCACGCACAGCTAAACTTGGTGGTATGCATAGTCAGTTGTGATACGAAGCTCATGCATTAGGCCTGGGTTGGAACCACTCTCGTGCAACTGGGCAAACGCCTGCACTTGGTAGTGCTGGTACATGGCCATAGCATGCAGGGCAGAAGCGGCCTGGGCCGCGGCTGTGTAGGCTCTGACCCCAAAGGACGCAGATAACCTGCATGCCTTGGATGGGAGACGAGGATGACCACGCCAGGAAGAGGCACCACGTGGGCATAAATTGACTGTAATGGCACGCTCAAACTGCGGAATCGACTAGTACCACCTGGCTGCTCCATCGTCAAGGGTGGTGAGAGCGGAAGCGCATGCAGATCGGGCAGAGAAAGGTGCCCTCCAAAACTGCTTGAGCTCACTGTGCACTTCCGGGAAGAAGGGGACAGGAGGCTTGTAAGACTTTGCCTTCTTCTTGGCCTCCACATAACACCCATCTAGTCGCTCTGGCCATGGGGCTGGGGGATAAACCATATCACACCCACAGTCGAAGCAGCTCAGGAAAGCACAGCCATCATGTCTGCTTCTAGATCTGACCCGTCGCTCATCACCCCTCAGGGAGGGAGCAGGTTCGGATCCTTGTCAGACAATGACAGCCCACACTCCATTGCAGCGATGGCCATCTGGTCCTCGGTGTCATCGAGTGAGAGGGCAACCATCCGAGAGGATGGAGCGCTTCTCTCACTCGAAGCTTGGATGGAGCGAGCTGAGGAGTGGGAGGTCACGACATTTTGAAAAAGACGCGCTGCACGACCGTGTTGCTCTTTTAGGAAACTTGCTCTTATATACTAACCGCTTTTGAAGGACTGGACGCAGAGAGTGCATCTCTTGGTATTTTGGGTTCCTTTGTGTAAATTTTCCATTAGTCAGATTAGTCAGATTTTGCAATTAAAATCAACACAAAAATCAACAAAAAGGCGCACATTTTTTGCAATCCTGCAAAATTCTTAATTTAAACACAAAATAATCGCAAAAAATTTAAATATTCTCATAAAACATCTAATTCTGAACCATATACTCAAATTAGATATATTTCAATTTACAATAATTTTTTTACATGACTTATAGACGTTGCATACGCAACCCACATGATGTATTTGAGTGACTCTCAAAAAATGACATCTCACCTGCGGCCTCACAATCCTAACATTACATGGAAGGGGGGGATAGTTTTGCGGTCAGTGCAGTAAGCAGACGCGGATGAAGCATGAGTGATTTATATGTGAAGTCAATGACATCCTGTGGCACAGTGAAGAACATGACGCGAATTGCTCGTCGAGCAAAACATTTAACAAACAGAGCGATGGAATAGACAGAAAAGCAAGCAGCTTACATGATGGCAGCTGGACGTGACCGAATTAAAGGACATTATTTGTGCTTTACGTGTAAAGCTGGTATTATGATGTGCGTCAAATCGATAAATAATTTCGTTTAACTCTTTCCCTGTATTTAACGAGAGAAAACGCTTCCCTGTCATTGACAAGTTTTACGGAAATACGTGTTTTAGATGTATTAGGGTAGGAGAAGCCTCAACGCATGTCCTGAGTGAGGTACATGATATCAGATGCTTTGAGGAGTGAAATCTGAGAGAAAGTAAGATTGTGGCTAAAAATAAGAGTAATACAACCTTCCTTTGACCTAATCCATACCCTTTTAGATCTTGTCTTGACAAGAGACCAAAATAAAGACCTAATATAGCAGGTTACCTAATATGGTAAATAAGATATCATTTAGATATCTTATATACTTTTTAATTGCAAAACTTTCCACAAGTATTTTGGAATTACCACCACAAAATCAGTCATTTTTATCACAAAAAAAATAAATAAAATCACAAAAAAAATCATCAAAAACTAGCGAGTCTGATTAGGCTAGTTCCAAAAACTGACCTCTCACAGCAAAGCTTCCGTGCTTTCTGCAGCTGCAATGAGGTCCATTTGGGCCTTTTCTCCTCCATGCCCTGAAGCACCTTATGGACCAGAGGCTTGGGAACACCCTTCTGCTGGCCCAGGCTGACCTGCAGACACTCCGACAGCAGACCCAGCCGATCCTTGGCCCCTCTCTCCAGGGGCTGCCCAGACCGATGCTCCAGGGCGTCCCCGTTCTCCAGATCCTGACAGAGGCACAGCAGTAAAACCCAGAGGAGCAGGCCTGTGGACCTCAGCTGTTTGGTATATTGGGAAAGCCTCTTCTCAGCCACGATGAACAGGAAGCGCACAGGTAATGGAAGAGAGGCTACGGTTGATGGAAGGTGGGTGAAGATAAAGGAAAGGGCCTGGATAACTAGATTTATGCTGCCTGATTTGAAAGAAGAAACAAAGGAGAAATTAGTAGGTTTGAATAAGAATACATAATTTATGATATATATTTTTATTATTTAGACCAGGCTGATCTCACAAGGAAAGTAACTATTGTCAGAAAAGTGGTTAATTTGTACAAATGATTTCCTTCATCCAAATTTTTTTTAAAAGGATGTGTGACCCTAAACCCTACCCCTTATTGGTGGATGAGCAAATCATACACATTCATACACATTCACATTCACAACTAGCCACTAAAAAGTCAAAAGATTATGAATTGCTGTGACACTGCATTGGGTTTAACGCTAGAACAATAGAGCTGTGGCAAAAAATCATTCGAGAAATCGATTCTGCACCAATTGTGGGATATTCAATATGAATTCTCTCTTGAATCGATTCTGAGCTCCACTCATTACACTTGAATGCCCATGAGAAGAGTGATCATGCTTACAGCTGATCCATGTAAGTTGGCCTTTAGATTGTGACATTTATTTCAACACAGCTTATTATGAACTCTTGTAATTCGCTAAAACATTACCCAATTTTACCAGTGACAATTTAAGGTTCAAGTGCTATTTGTAAGGATTAAAAAAAATGAATAAATTAGCTCAGAATTGATTCAAGAGAGAATATTGATGCATTTTTAATCTCATATAAGATGCAGAAACAATTTCGTGATTTTTCACCATAGCTCTAAAAAGAACCACCTCTTCGTCCACATATACACATAACAATTGTTTTTTATGCAAAAAACAACAACAAAAAAAAAACATAATATGTCACCATCAGAATTGATCGCACCTGCATTGAATGAGGAATTCCTTGTTTTCTTAATTGAAAGTGCATAACCATTTTTTTTTTTCAAATTAGCATATGCAATACCCTTCAAATTCCCCAAAAAAAGGGCGGTGACATCTAAGCGCATTGTACAGGGAAAGTTGGAGATGCCCAAACCATGTAATTTATTTATTTATTTATTTTACAGACACATGAGCTAAATATCTTATTTGGCATATAAATGATTTCACATCTATGCTACAGGAGGCTTAGCCCTTCAATCACATTCCAGTAAATCATCATCACAAGACGGGCTCTGTGATTATGGTCATTATAGGCTACATTGTATATCTATAGCTACAGATATCAATAGGATACCTATCCGTTCAGAAAAAAATGCTTGAAGTGACCAAGTGCAAACATGCCCTAAGACAGCACGATTGGCAAATTCTTCACAAAGCAACAGATACTGTATGCCATTTTGTTAACAAGCCCAACACATATGAAAACATGAGCCTTGTATCTGCTTGTTAAATGTTATGTCATGCAAAACAGCTTCCAGGTCCAAGCACTGTATCAAACTGTATGGAGAAACTCACCAAAGGGTTATAATAAATGTTTATAAAGCGATGTAATACTTTTGAAAATCACAATCACACATATATATTATATACGGTATCCAAGCCTAATATTCCATGGCCAGAAAGTGAAATTTTTTTTTAATTGTTAAAATATTGGTGTTTGTGAATCAGTAAGTCCAGAGACTGATGTGTACACAATGATTTTATATAAAATTTACTTTAATGTGTGATATGACTAAAAAGTGGCCATTAACTAATATTCTAATAATTCTCAATTTAAATGAGTAGCGGCTTGGACCCGGAAACAGTATTCCATATGTCACAACTTAACAAGCGGATAGAGTGAGCAATCACTAAACAATGCTGGATTTTATCAACCTTGATTGCTGATTGTACAAGGATTTAAAAAAATTGTTTACAATTTATTTATCTTTTTTTAAAGATCATCAATACATACAGTTGAAGTCAGAACTATTAGCCCCCCTGAATTATTAGCCCGCTGTTTATTTTTTTTCCCCAATTTCTGTTTAGCGGAGAGACGATTTTTTTCAACACATTTCTAAACATAATTGTTTTAATAACTCATTTCTAATAACTGATTTCTTTTATCTTTGCCATGATGACAGTAAATAATATTTGACTAGTTACTTTCCAAGAAACTTCTATACAGTTTAAAGTTACATTTAAAGGCTTAACTAGGTTAATTAGGTTAACTAGGCAGGTTAGGGTAATTAGGCAAGTTATTGTAAAACAATGGTTTGTTCTGTAGACTATCGAAATAATTATAGCTTAAAGGGGCTAATAATATTGATCTTAAAATGAATTTAAAAAACGTAAAAACTGCTTTTATTCTAGTCTAAATAAATTAAATAAAACTTTCTCCAGAAGAAAAAAATATTTTCCGACATACTGTGAAAATTCCCTTGCTCTGTTAAACATTTTTTGGGATATATTTAAAAAAGAAAAAAAAAATTCAAAGAGGGGCTAATAATTTTTACTTCAACTGTATGTGCTACTGCTCATCCCTGTGTGTGTAATAAGTAACCTATCACGAACGTGATTTTTAAATGACAATAATAAACAAAAAAATTCTTGGGCCAGATGCCTCAAAAGAGCAAAATAACAATATGCTTTATCTCTCTTTTTTCACACCAGCACATCCATGTGAGCACAACTGGATTCAAAAATATTTGCTATTTAAACAATGTGGTGCAGGATGTAAAAATTAAATATATAAATTAAATTATATATATAAATTATACATACACATTTCATATAAATTATACATACTTGAAAAAAAGAGCTTTACATACTCTTGTTTGTGTCATCACACTTCTGATCTTGTGCAATGTAGTTCCACTCTTTTGGAATTTTGCCAAGGATGCTTTCAGGTAGTTGCTGTCGAACCAAGGGCCCAGATGGGTCTTTGCATGTCTGCATCATACTGACCAGCTGGATCTGGAGTTTGGAGGTGGATTCGCAAATAATAGATTTGATGTACTTGAACAAGGCTGGATCCTCTTTACTTGTATCTGGAAGAAAGACAAAATATCAAGTTGAATCAAGTCAATAATTGTCTCCAAACAACCTTTTTTTTTGTGTTACTATTATATTTGATCGCAAGTTATTACCTCAGAAAATAAGGCTGTTTCATTTTCAGATTAAAAGTGTTTTAAGCTAATAGAATTCAATTGTTTATTTTGATATCTGAACGTTGGATTGTCAAGTCTACTCTTTATCTATATATTTAATAGCATTAAAAACATGTTTTAATCATCCATAAATAATACTATTTATTACTATTTTACATGTTTTGTTCAGAAAAGAGACAAATTAAATTAAACAGAACACATTCAAAAGCATGGATTTTCTATAGCTTTTATAGCTATATATTATAGCTATCACAGTCCTCTAAAATTGCTCAAAATCTTATTATTATTATTATTATTTTTATTATTATTATTATTATTATTTTTATTATTATTATTATTATTATTATTATTATTATTAATAATAATAATAATAATAATAATAATAATAATAATAATAATAATAATAATAATATTAACATTATTATTAATATTAATATCAATAATATATTTTAACCATAATTTTAAAAAGACAACCACCTAAATGTCATTGTCAAAACTAAAATAACTTGAAGACATATATTGAAGGATCAATGTGCATCCAAAAAAATAAAAATAAAAAAAAATATTGTACAGCTTGCCACTTCTCTTAAAACCACAAGGTTTTACCCATTTGTGGGCAAGAAGGAATTGCTCATTTTAAAATACAGTCACTTTTAAATGTAGTAACTTATTTCTTTATATATGTTAACAAGTATATATTTCTTTACATTTTTTTCAGGTCAGAATAAATCTATACTTAAAGAAACATGAAACACACTCATCACTCGCTATAAATATGCATTTTGTATATAAAAGCACTTTTGGAATTTAATCTGAGGTGTACACTAAAATAACTGATATCAAACCATATGATAAATAATGCCATATGCATTTCAATGTGATTATGTCATGACATTTCTTCACAAAGAACCAGAGGAAAGAAAATTGAACAAACTGTCTTCTGCATTAATGTTATGCGTCCATTTTGTACACTGTAAAACCTGTACATTGTAAAGGTAACTCAAACCATTTGAGGAAACTGATTGCAACAAACCATTTAAGTTCAAAAACTAATCCTAATGAGTACTGTGAACTTAAACCATTTGAGTAAATAAAGCAATTTGAGCACAGTAAAACCCAATAAGTTAGGGCAACTGAAACTGTTTGAGGAAACCGGTTGCTACAAACCATTTGAGTTAAAAAAAACGAATCTATATGAGTACTGTGAACTTACTCCATTCAAGTTAAAGTAATGAGGTATTTAATTAACTCATTACCTTCAACACTTCAACTTTTAAAATGAGTAGAATTAACTTTCAGTAAATTTTAAGTTAACTTCACTCATTTTTTTGATAAAGTTGGCTGTTGGGTTTAACAGTGCAGGGTTATTTTTAGTAAATAATTTAATGGAGTTAGATTTCTAAATTTGTTTGACAAAAAGTACTAAAGGAGCTGACAAAATAATTCAAAAATTTCCCCAACTCGCCCAATTAGCGCTTCTAACTGGCGCTAAGGAAGCTTTATGAGATGATGCTTAAGGAGGAATGGACATGGTCAATTAAGCCTAAAAACACAACACCTTACATCAGGATAACAGCACACACTCCTGCTCCCTCCTCTGTCATTTGTGTCATTTGTGCAACAATAATTACCTCTCACATATAATAAAACACACAAAAAAACAAAATACATGAGAGCTCTGGCTCGGATTGAACCCCCTGAATCAAAGCCGAATCAAAAGGTGTCAAGTCATAATTGCAGTTTCCATGTCAGTATGCAAAATCAATACGCTAACCATTAACACAACAGAAAACGTTCATGCTGTGGCTTTTACAGCGAGGGAGAAAGGAGAAGGCTGAAATGTAAATAAATACGCAATCAAAGAGACAGCTGAAGGTTTAATTATGGCTTTGATTTGATGATGGGTTCCAGCTGGTCAGATTTGATATTGAGGCAATTAGAGGACACAATGGGGGCACATGGTGATAGCGATTTCCAACCGGACTCCAAAAGAATGGCCACATCTGACTACAACTGATCACGTTCACATGCCCACCAATAGGCTAACAATAACACACAAAAAAAAAACTACAAACTGAAATAACCGAGAAATAACCCATTTTACATGCATAGCATGAACATACAAGAAATACTTGTTTACAAGACAAATATACCACTAAATTGTTTGTGAATCGACATTGAGAATATTATTTGTTATGTAAGGTGTCAGTTATCTATTAAACATGCATCACTTGAAATACTTCTAGTTCATCTTCATGAGACAAAAAAGCATTTTTTTAAACAATTCTTTGGCTTAAGTATATTACCTCTTCCCATACTGCAAAACATTTGAGCTGTCTGCATGTATGTAAAGAAATAGTTCACCCCAAAACTTTAATTGATTCACTAATGACACCCTCAAATGGTTCCAAACAGTGCTTAATTTGTAATTGAATAATTCCTGGAACACAACCAGGGAAAATTAACCGTGACCAACGTCCACCAAACAATTTCATTTTTCCCGGAACATGACGTCATTGAACTTGTATTATAACATTATAGGTCAGTCATGGATAATAAAAACATGTAGCTACTATTGGAAAAATGAATATATATTATTTTTGTCTCTTTTTCTTTTCATTAAACCATTGTATTTGTATTGCTTCAAGGTGATATATTAACTAAACTTCTTTTCTTGAGTGTGATATGCCTTGCATATTAATGAAGCATTTTTGCAGAAGTAGATGAAGCTGAGAGAAATGCCTGATTGTCTAAAATTTAGTTGAGCTCTGCAGCTGAACTTCCTGTGAGCAGAAATGGGTTGAGATGTGCAGTTGAGAAGTCTTATGCTTTTTTTAATGTTGTGTAGAGAATTCGTAGAAGAAGAGGAGGTATGTATGGATGTGGCCAATGGAGGAAAATGATTGGCGAGTGATGAATTCCACTAAACCCCACCTGTTAATATCAGCTGCGTATATAAAAGCTTAAGTCAGAAAATGAAAATTGCTGCGCACCCCCTGTGTGTAACTTTTGCATTGCATTAAGAATACCAGAATTCTGTGAATTGAAATATTCATTTGTAGCCAATACATTTCTAAGATGTTTGATATTGAAGAAAACCCTCTCCTGACCTTTTTTATTGAACACACATGGAATTGACAAATTATTCCAACACTACAAACATAAATTGTATAAACACTCACTATTCAATACACTTCAAGAAGTTAGCCATTCAGTCATGTTGTCTGGGTGATTTGATATCGCTTTGCTTCTGTCTCCTGCTATCCTGATCCATTCGCACAGTACCATCTTCTAAAGATCTCTTTTGATCAGACTCATTATCAGATTTACTCGTAGTTTTAAAATATGAAAATATGCTTGAGTCCTTCTTGCCATTTTAAAAATATAAATATTATTTAGGTTGGCCACTATGCCATTGTTTATTTTTGCTTCTCACTGCTTACGACATAATAATTACCAACCAATGAGAGTGATTGTAAACATAAGAAATCTGACTGGCTGAAAATACTGTTGATGGCCAATAGTAAAGCATGACATTTGCTTTAACTTGTGCATGGTGTACATGCACACACATTCCACACAGTCATCGCTTGCACTCATTCACTTTTGCCCTCTCTCTCTCGCACACACACACACATGCTACTCATCATGCACAAGTTAATGCCGGATCCATTAAAATAAATACCGTAATGCAAAACAAGAATATCTGACGTTTTCTGGTATAGGATCCAGCAAGATCGGGCTTAAATTAAGCACTGGATGCAAACCTGGGCTCTATTTCAATAGCGATGTTTGCATCAACCTATTTTTATGCACGTTTTGGATATGCACACAAAAAAAGGTTGATGGAAATGCCAAGATGTGCTTACATTTTGAAAAGGCATGTTTTTGAAAAGGTATGTTTTTTGAAAAAAAGATGCGCATAAACTGCCAAGGAAACACTTTTACCGAACAAATTACAGTTTGTGCATTAAAAAAGGTCATGTGATTTTGTTGTAAGAGGTCATGTGATGAAAATGTGTGTGTGAACGGACAAACCAGCAGGTTGAGCATATTGTAAAACATCTGAAATGTTGTTTTGTCCATTCTAAAATGTTTTAACCATTTCTGTATTAGTGTTATTACATCATTAATTACCTCCAGAGTAGTCATGGAAACATAGCTAGTGATCTAAACTTAAGGTCTAAAGCAGATGGCATAGGTGCAATTAGGATGTTTAAGTATGAGAAAAATAGTTGGTGCACCCAGCGCATGGTCTTAAAGGATTGTCCTTAATCTCTTAATGAGTTAACGGTGTTTTAGGACATAACATGCATTAAAGCAATCAGCCTCATAATCCATTCCCTTTAAGAGCGAGTTGAGGTCACGTTATGGCACATTCACAATTTACATAGTAGACTGTATCACTGGCAAGGAAACAGATTTGCTAGTATGTGAGGTTAAAAGATGCTAGCTCTTCAGCCACCAGAAAAGAAAAAGGCATGAGAGGAATTAGCGATTTTTATATTTATGTAGCCAATAATAATCTTTTACATTTAAATCCTTTTTTTTTTTTTTTTTTTT